>NC_056456.1:44226456-44343956 GCF_018296145.1 Oncorhynchus tshawytscha | reverse complement strand
CGTAACGCGTCAATGTAAACTCAGATTTTTTTATGTAAATATGAACTTTATCAAACAATACATGCATATATTGTGTAACATGAAGTCCTATGAGTGTCATCTGATGAAGATCATCAAAGGTTAGTGATTAATTTTATCTCTATTGGTGCTTTTTGTGACTCCACTCTTTGGCTGGAAAAATGGCTGTGTTTTTCGGTGATATGGCTCTGACCTAACATAATCATTTGTGGTACTTTCGCTGTAGAGCGAATAAGATTACATTTGAAATGGTATAAGATACATGTATGTTTGAGGAATTTTAATTATGAGATTTCTGTTGCTTTGATTTTGGCGCCCTACACTTTCACTGGCTGTTGTCATGTCGATCCCGTCAACGGGATTGCAGCCCTAAGAAGTTGTTTAAGAGGCCCAATCAATTAGAAGCTCAGCCGAGAAGCAGCCAGTGACAATTTTCTCATGGCTTCTGGGAGGAAATGCTGTAGGAATGCTCAAATGGTGTCGCAAACTTTCAGAAACTTTCAACCCGTTTTCCCATTAAGCAGCGAGTCGGAGTCAGAGCCAGAGTCTTTTGGCCCCCTCCCAGTTAGGGGGAGCTCTACAGCAGAGTCTCACAACTTAATCATTGATTAAAAACTGTTTTCTGCCCCTTCCAGATGATAGAATTTATAGATAATTGGCCCTCTTTCTGGGACTCGCCCACCAGCAGGATCAAGCCTGGCCTGCTGACAAGTGACGGACTCCATCTTAGCTGGAGGGGTGCTCTCCTCTTATCTATGAACGTAGACAGGGGTCTAACTCCTCTAGCTCCATAATGAGATAGGGTGCAGGCCAGGCAGCAGGCTGTTAGCCAACCTGCCAGCTTAGTGGAGTCTGCCACTAGCCTAGTCTGTGTAGTCAGCTCAGCTATCCCCATTGTGACAGTGTCTGTGCCTCAATCTAGGTTGAGCAAACCTAAACACGGTGGTCTTAGCCTTAGTAATCTCACTGGAATAAAGACCTCCTCCATTCCTGTCATTATTGAAATAAATTGTGATATATCTCAAAATAGGGCTACTTAATGTTACATCCTTCACTTCCAAGGCAGTTAAAGTCATAATCTTGATGTGATTGGCCTGACTGAAACATGGCTTAAGCCTGATTATTTTACTGTGTTAAATGAGGCCTCTCCTCATGGTTACAGCAGTGACCATATCCCCCACGCATCCCGCAAAGGCAGAGGTGTTGCTAACATTTACGATAGCAAATTTCAATTTACAAAAAAAAGACTGTTTTCGTCTTTTGAGCTTCAAGTCATGAAATCTATGCAGCCTACACAATCACTTGCTATAGCCACTGTTTACAGGCCTCCTGGGCCTTATACACCGTTCCTCACTGAGTTCCTATCGGACCTTGTAGTCATGGCAGATAATATTCAAATTTTTGGTGACTTCAATATTCACAGGGAAAAGTCCACAGATTCACTCCAAAAGGCTTTCAGAGCCATCATTGACTCAGTGGGTTTTGTCCAACATGTCTACTCACACCTACTCACTGCCACAGTCATACTCTGGACCTAATTTTGTCCTGTGGAATAAATATTGTGGATCTTAATGGTTTTCCTCATAATCCTGGACTATCGGACCACCATTGTATTAAGTTGCAACAAATAATCAGCTCAGACCCCAACCAAGGAACATCAAAATATTCCTTGCTGCCCTTCTAGACTCCCTCCACCTACCCAAGGACATCAGAGAACAGAAACCAGTTAACCACCTAACTGAGGAACTAAATGTAATCTTGCATAATACCCTAGATGCAGCCACACCCCTAAAAACAAAAAACATTTGTCATGAGAAACTAGCTCCCTGTATTACAGAATACCCGAGCCCTGAAGCAAGCTTCCAGAAAATTGGAACATAAATGGCGCTACACCAAACTGGAAGTCTTCTGACTGGCTTGGAAAGACAGCACTATGCAGTATCGAAGAGCCCTCACTGCTGCTCAATCATCCTATTTTTCCAATGTGATTGAGGAGATTATGAACAATCCAAAATGTATTGTTGAAACTGTCGCAAAGCTAACTAAAAGCAGCATTCCCCAAGTGAGGATGGTTTTCACAGTGATAAATTCATGAACTTCTTTGACGAAAAGATCATGATCATTAGAAAGAAAATTGCGGACTCTTCTTTAATGCTCAGTTGTCCTGAGTCTGCACAACACTGCCAGGACCTAAGATCAAGGGAGATATGTTTTTTTAATACTCTATCTCTTGACACATTGATGAAAATAGTATTGGCCTCTAAACCTTCAAGCTGCATACTAGACCCTATTCCAAATCATCTATGGAAATAGATGCTTCCTGTGCTTGGCCCTCCTATGTTGAACATAATAAATGGCTCCCTATCCACCGGATGTGTACCAAACTCACTAAAAGTGGCAGTAATAAAGCCTCGCTTGAAAAAGCCAAACATTGATCCAGAAAATATTAAAACTATCGGCCTATATCGAATCTCCCATTCCTCATTAAAAACAAATTAAAAGCTGTTGCACAGCAACTCACTGCCGTCCTGAAGACAAACAATGTATACGAAACACTTCAGTCTGGTTGTAGACCCCATCATAACACTGAGACTGCACTTGTGAAGGTGGTAAATTACCTTTTAATGGCATCAGACCGAGCCTCTGCATCTGTCCTCGTGCTCCTAGACCTTAGTGCTGCTTTTGACACGATCGATCCTCACAATCTTTTGGAGAGATTGGAAACCCTAATTGGTCTACAAGGACAAGTTCTGGCCTGGTTTAGATCTTTTCTGTAGGAAAGATATCAGTTTGCCTCTGTGGATGATTTGTCTTCTGACAAATGAACTGTAAATTTCAGTGTTCCTCAAGGTTCTGTTTTAGGACCACTATTGTTTTTATATATATTCTACCTCTTGGTGATGTCATTGAGAAACACAATGTCAATTTTCACTGCTATGCGGACTACACACAGCTGTACATTTCGATGAAACATGGTGAAGCCCCAAAATGGCCTTTTCTGGAAGCCTGTGTTTCAGACATAAGGAAGTGGATGGCAACAAATGTTTAACTTTTAAACTCAAACAGAGATGCTTGTTCTAGGTCCCAAGAAACCTACAAAGCATTACATGGGTTTGGGCCTACCAATCTTTCCAATTTGGTCCTGCCGTACATACCTACACGTACGTTACGGTCACAAGACGCAGGCCTCCTTACTTTCCCTAGAATTTCTAAGCAAACAGCTGGGTGCAGGGCTTTCTCCTATAGAGCTCCATTTTATGGAATGGTCTGCCTATCCATGTGAGAGATGCAGACTCATTCTCGACCTTAAAGTCTTTATTGAAGACTCATCTCTTCAGTAGGTCCTATGAATGAGTGTAGTCTGGCCCAGGGGTGTGAAGGAGAACGGCAAGGCACTGGAGCGACAAATCTCCCTTGCTGTCTCTGCCTGGCTGGTTCCCCTCTCTCCACTGGGATTCTCTGCCTCTAACCCTATTATAGGGCTGAGTCACTGGCTTACTGGTGCTCTTCCATGCCGTCCCTAGGAGGGGTGCGTCACTTGAGTGGGTTGAGTCACTGACGTGATCTTCCTGTCCGTGTTGGTGCCCCCCTCTGGTTCTTGCCTTGGGGGAGATCTTTGTGGGCTATACTCGGCCTTGTCTCAGGGTAGTAAATTGGTGGTTGAAGATATCCCTCTAATGCTGTGGGGGCTGTGCTTTGGCAAAGTGGATCCTGCCTGTTTGGCCCTGTCTGGGGGTATAGTCGGGCAGGGCCACAGTGTCTCCTGACCCCTCCTATCTCAGCCTCCAGTATGTATGCTGCAATAGTTTGTGTCGGGGGGCTAGGGTCAGTCTGTTATGTCTGGAGAATTTATCCTGTCTCATCCTGTGTGAGTGAATCTCTCTCGCTCTCGCTCGCTCTCTCTCTCTCTGAGGACCTGAGCCCTAGGACCATGCCTCAGGACTACCTGGCCTGTGATTATTATTATTATTAACCGCTGTGGTTATTATTATCTGACCCTGCAGGTCATCTATGAATGTTTGAACATCTTGGCCATGTTCTGTTATAATCTCTACCCGGCACAGCCAGAAGAGGACTGGCCACCCCTCAGAGCCTGGTTCCTCTCTAGGTTTCTTCCTTGGTTCTGGCCTTTCTATGGAGATTTTCCTAGCCACCATGCTTCTACATCTGCATTGCTTGCTGTTTGGGGCTTTAGGCTGGGTTTCTGTACAGCACTTCGTGACATCGGCTGATGTAAAAAGGGCTTTATAAATACATTTGATTTGTTGATTGTCTGTCTGTCTGTCTGTCTGTCTGTCTGTCTGTCTGTCTGTCTGTCTGTCTGTCTGTCTGTCTGTCTGTCTGTCTGTCTGTCTGTCTGTCTGTCTGTCTGTCTGTCTGTGTGTCTGTCTCTGTAATCAATAATCTCTTCATTAGCCAAATGAAAGAGAATTTGAAAAAAGCTCAGCTGGAGAGCCAATCAGATAATGGAAATGTCAGTTAGAGACTAGAAATGAAGGACGTAGTAGATCTGAATCAGTCTGGAGGACAAGATGCTCTTGGTTTAGATAAATTGAAAATACACTAAGCTGAAAGCAGAATGTACTATAGCCTAGTCTAGGGCCCTCCAAGGCTTTCTGATTCCTATACATTTAGCTATCTTATGGTAAATTCAACACACTGTATTGTGCTTGCCTTCGGCTTGTTCATATATAACTCTATATCTCCAGCTCATAACTCTGTAGCTCAGACAAATTTACCCGTTAGCCCTCTGAATTCTAACTCCTAACCTTTCCTTCCTGCCATTGACTGAGCCGTCTCCTATCACCCTACAGAAGCTCTACTGCTATTCGAAAAGCAAACATTAGCCTTGTCGAGGACCGCTAGCTCTCAATCCGGCTCTCTTTCAGTCATCTCTTTCCACCTCTCTCCACTATCGCATCAAGGGATCACCAGTCAGTGGAATGTGGGAAGAGTGAGGGTGTGTGTGTGTGTGTGTGTGTGTGTGTGTGTGTGTGTGTGTGTGTGTGTGTGTGTGTGTGTGTGTGTGTATGCGTGTGTGTGTGTGTGTTAATGTGGGCTCCATGCAGGGCAGGTCGAAGTGACTGCTGTACCTTCCATTACCGTGCCAGTCAGTATGTGATTGCCTTGCAGATGGAAGGTGTGGAATATGAATGAAGTGATCCCTGATGAGAAAGTGTGTTAAAGGTGCTTGAACAGATCTGATGTGGCTCACGACCACACACACACACACACACACACACACACACACACACACACACACACACATCCTCTCTCTTTCTCTTGCACCGTGAGCCTGAAGAAACAGAGGGAACGTGGTCCTTCACATATCTGGCTGCTTGGTTCGTTCCCTTTCTATGCATTTCATGGAAGATACATTTGAGAGTAGCTAGACCCAGTGTTCTTAGGTTTTTATTTTCCAAGCCAAGGGAGGACAACTTCAATGAAATGTCTGTTCCCTCCATCTCACAAAAACTTCAAAGTCAGGAACCTTTTCTTTGGAAAACAAATTTCCTCTCCTCCATAAAGTAAAACTAGTAGAAAGTGTGGATAACTGAGGAGGTATCCCAAATGACACCCTTTTCCCTACACAGTGCAATACTCATGACCAGATCTGTTCCTCAGACACAATCACCTGTTCCCAAGACCTGTTCCTCAGACACAATCACCTCTTCACAAGACCTGTTCCTCAGACACAATCACCTGTTCCCAAGACCTGTTCCTCAGACACAATTACCTCTTCCCAAGACCTGTTCCTCAGAAACAATCACCTGTTCCTCAGACACAATCACCTGTTCCTCAGACACAATCACCTGTTCCTAAGACACAATCCCCTGTTCCTCAGACACAATCACCTGTTCCCCAGACACAATCACATGTTCCTAAGACACAATCACCTGTTCCTTAGACACAATCACCTGTTCCTCAGACACAATCACCTGTTCCTCAGACACAATCACCTGTTCCTCAGACACAATCACCTGTTCCTAAGACCTGTTCCTCAGGCACAATCACATGTTCCCCAGACACAATCACATGTTCCTTAGACACAATCACCTGTTCCTCATACACAATCACCTGTTCCTCATACACAATCACATGTTCCTCAGACACAATCACATGTTCCTCAGACACAATCACATGTTCCTCAGACACAATCACATGTTCCTCAGACACAATCACATGTTCCTCAGACACATCCACCTGTTCCTCAGACACAATCACCTGTTCCTCAGACACAATCACATGTTCCTCAGACACAATCACCTGTTCCTCAGACACAATCACCTGTTCCTCAGACACAATCACCTGTTCCTCAGACACAATCACCTGTTCCTCAGACACAATCACATGTTCCTCAGACACAATCACATGTTCCTCAGACACAATCACATGTTCCTCAGACACAATCACCTGTTCCTCAGACACAATCCCCTGTTCCTCAGACACAATCACCTGTTCCTCAGTCACAATCCCCTGTTCCTCAGTCACAATCCCCTGTTCCTCAGACACAATCCCCTGTTCCTCAGACACAATCACCTGTTCCTCAGACACAATCACCTGTTCCTCAGACACATCCACCTGTTCCTCAGACACAATCACCTGTTCCTCAGACACAATCACCTGTTCCTCAGACACAATCACATGTTCCTCAGACACAATCACCTGTTCCTCAGACACAATCACCTGTTCCTCAGACACAATCCCCTGTTCCTCAGTCACAATCCCCTGTTCCTCAGACACAATCCCCTGTTCCTCAGACACAATCCCCTGTTCCTCAGACACAATCCCCTGTTCCTCAGACACAATCCCCTGTTCCTCAGACACAATCCCCTGTTCCTCAGACACAATCCCCTGTTCCTCAGACACAATCCCCTGTTCCTCAGACACAATCCCCTGTTCCTCAGACACAATCACCTGTTCTCTTCTCTGTTCTATTTGTCTCTCTCTTTCTCTTCTGTCTCTCTTCTATCTGGTTATCTTTGACTCTGCATGATTCTATCTTCCTTTTCTCTCTCTGTCTCTGCCTTGTTGCCTTTCCGTCTCTCTCAATTCAATTCAAAGGGCTTCATTGGCATGGGAAACACATGTTTACATTGCCACAGAAAGTGAAATAGATAATAAACAATAGTGCACTACTCTCTCTCTCTTTCTCTCACACACACACACTCACTTACACACACACACAATTTCCCCCAATGTTCTGACACGTCACAATGAAAAACGCACACAAACACATGCACGCACACACACACACACAAACACACAAAATCACACACTATATAATTACACATTGTGACAGAATCACCTGCCTCTATGTTGATAATCTTCCTAACAGTTGTGGCTGCTTTACGTGATGTATTGTTGTCTCTACCTTCTTTCCCTATGTGCTGTTGTCTGTGCCCAATAATGTGTGTACTATGTTTTGTGCTGCTACCATGTTGTGCTGCTACCATGTTGTGCTGCTGCCATTTTGTGATGCTACCATGCTGTTTTGTCATGTGTTGCTGCCATGCTATGTTGTTGTCGTACATCTCTCTTTATGTAGTGTTGTGGTGTCTCTCTTTTCGTGATGTGTGTTTTGTCATATATATATATATATATATATATATATATATATATATATATATATATATATATATATATTCAGTCCTGAGGGGACTGGGGCTGGGAGTTCCTATATATATATATATATATATGAGTGAATAAGAACTTGCCTAGTTAAATAAAGGTTAAATAAATAAAAATGTATTAATGACAGTAATGTACTGTAGATGCTAGGGCTGCAGCTGGAATGAACAGTATGCGACCCAAATGGCACCCTATTCCCTTTATAGTGCAAAGTGCACTACTTTTGACAAGGATCCACAGGACACTATATAGGGAATAGGGTGCCATTTGGGAAACAAACAATGATCCTAGCTGGTCATAGCTGTTTTAGCTGGTTCTAGCTGTTTTAGCTGGTCCTAGCTGGTCCTAGCTGATGCTAGCTGTTTTAGCTGATCCTAGCTGGTTCTAGCTGTTTTAGCTGATCCTAGCTGGTTCTAGCTGTTTTAGCGGATCCTAGCTGTTTTTAGCTGGTCCTAGTTGTTTTAGCTGGTCCTATCTGGTTTTAGCTGGTCCTAGCTGTTTTAGCTGGTCCTAGCTGTTTTAGCTAGTCCTAGCTGGTCCTAGCTGTTTTAGCTGGTCCTAGCTGGTCCGAGCTGGTGCTAGCTGGTCCTAGCTGTTTTAGCGGGTCCTAGCTGATGCTAGCTGTTTTAGCTGGTCCTAGCTGTTTTAGCTGATCCTAGCTGGTCCTTGCTGTTTTAGCTGGTCCTAGCTGTTTTAGCGGGTCCTAGCTGTTTTAGCTGTTTTAGCTGGTCCTAGCTGTTTTAGCTGGTCCTAGCTGTTTTAGCTGGTCCTAGCTGTTTTAGCAGATCCTAGCTGTTTTAGAGGGTCCTAGCTTGTTCTAGCTGTTTTAGCTGGTCCTAGCTGTTTTACCTGATCCTAGCTTCTCCTAGCTGTTTTAGCTGGTCCTAGCTGTTTTAGCTGGTCCTAGCTGTTTTAGCTGGTCCTAGCTGTTTTAGCTGGTCCTAGCTGATCCTAGCTGATCCTAGCTGTTTTAGCTGGTCCTAGCTGTTTTAGCTGGTCCTAGCTGGTTTAGCTGGTCCTAGCTGTTTTAGCTGTTTTAGCTGGTCCTAGCTGTTTTAGCTGGTCCTAGCTGTTTTAGCTGCTCCTATCTGTTTTAGCTGGTCCTAGCTGGTCCTAGCTGGGTCTAGCTGGTCAGATACAAATGGATTTGTCCATTCTAGACAGAAACTGTCTGAAATCAGACTTGGTCTGAGAAACAGAAGATAATTTCTATAAACGTGTTTTTGGTATGGAGGAATTTGTAGATCTTTAAGTTTTGCATCTGTATTCACCGTGGGTATCAAGGTCAACTGAAGGTCAAGGTTACAACTGGCTGATACACATTATTATTGTTATTCTATGTGTGTGTCTGTGTATATGAGAATGGACAGAAGTGTATCTGGTCCTCAGGAATTATTTCTGGGTGCCACCTGTACGAGTGTTTGTGCTTCCCTGTGTGTGTGTGTGTGTGTGTGTGTGTGTGTGTGTGTGTGTTTGTGTGTGTGTTCACACGCATACGCGCTCACATTTCCATATCTGTGTGTGTGTGCTTGAGCATCTATGTGTGTTTTTGAGTAGCAATCTCCCCGCGACCATCTGGCCACAGCACTTAGTTATCACACAACTAGCCTTGCCAGGTGCCCAGGTGTCAGGGTGATCAGATGCCACAGCCGGGCCACCAACACCTCCATGCTTCCTGGACCCAGGGCAGCTCTACACTCAGACAGGCTGACAGTGATCCTAGCCAGGTAATCTTTAAAGTTCTGAACTGAAGGGCTGTGGAGTGTAGTGGAGCTCAGCAGATCGGATGTCTCCCATTTAAATGGAGAGGGCATGTCCCTGTTGCATACATCCACTATGATAGGCTCATGGTCCCACCCTCCCAAAAGCCTGGAAGGGATGAGAGTGCCAAGCCTTTGAGTTCCTAGCTTCGACCCCGCAGCACACAAACTCTTACACAAACTAACTGATTGATGATTTTCTTAATAATGTGTTTTTGTTATTGTTGCTTGGTATTTCCCTTAAGCTACCCAGGAAAGAGCTAGAAATAGCCCATATTACATTTATTTCTGGTTGCTTAGGCACTATCTTTGAAACTACAGGCTCTTTTTTGCAAAACTCTATCCACGCAACCTTACACCAAACCAGCAAAACGTTATACATCTCTTGCAAAAGCAAACAAGTCTAGCAAAGCTCTTCAAACTCTTTTAAAAATGGGTGGTTTTGGGTCAATACAGTACAGTACACTCAAACCATCATTTGAATAAGCACACGAAGCACCAACTAGGCACTGATAGTATTAATGAAAAACACTTGTGTCTGATGCAGTTATTTGCAATGACCATATTTACAATGTCGGTCTCCTGCTCTGGGGTGAACAGTTAACCTCTTCCACCAGATGCTGGTTTTCTTGCAGTTCTTTCAAAACATTTGAACGGTTTTAGTGATAGATCCTTCTCATTATGAAAGTACAGTACATATTACTGTAGCAGTAAGACTACAGCCCTTCCAGTTACTTACCGGTTCTCATTTAGAAATGTCCTAATGATACCTGCAACAGTATAGCGGCTCAGATTTGGTTGAACCCGTTGTCCAGCCTCCCTCATGCTCATCCCATGGTTGACAACATGGTCAACCATAGTCGCTCTGATGTCATCAGTTATTGTATTCCTGACTCCTCTTCCTCTTCCCTGTCCTCTCCTTCTCCTCCATCCTACTTCACCTCTTCCTCCTCCTCCTCTTCCCCATCCTCTCATTCTCCCCGTCCTACTTCACCTCTTATTTCTCATCCTCGTCCTTGTCCTCCTCGTTGTCCTCTGCCTCCTCCTCCTCCTCTTTGTCCTCATCTTGTTCTCACCCCCTCTTACTCTCTGTCCAATATTGGCCTCCATTGTTGTCCAAACCAAATGTTTACCTGTGGCCTATTTATAGTGCTCAAGCTCTGATTTGTAAGTGAACTCATTATCTAAAGGCGTTTTCACGTCTGTCAATGTGGAAAGGCAATTGGCAAAATAGTGTCGCAATGTAGAGACAGACCAATGTTTACAGTTTTGCTAGAAGTGTGTTATTAAATTGCAAACTGAGTGTAAAGAAGTGAGTTGTGTTTACAGTTTTGCAAAAAGTGTGTTATAAAATTACAACCTGAGTGTAAAGCAGAGAACGTGCATTCAGTTTGGCACACTTGGTAAATGCATTGGCTACAAGTGTTAATGGTTTCAGAAATACACTGTTAGTGTTTAAGCATTCAGAAAAAACTGTAATACATGTAGCCTTAGAAATAAAGTTCATGAAATCAATAACCTGCTAAGATCAGATAACATTAATATATTAGCCATTTGTAAGACTAACTTAAATAATTCATTTTATTATACAGCAGTAGCAATAGAATGATATAACATATACAGAAGAGACATGAATGCCTATTTGGGAGGTGCTGCTGTATATATTCAGAGTCAAATCCCTTTAATTCATAAAGAAGCTAAAGATGCTCATGTCAAGTTATTGAAGTGCTGTGGATGCATGTTCACCTAGCTCATCTAAAGCCTATTCTGCTAAAGCCTATTACCTACATACTGTGCTAACAGTCAGTATGTAGGTAATGTGTTTGAAATAGAGGTCGACTATTTTTCTCTATACCATTTGTATTTCATATACCTTTGACTATTGGATGTTCTTATAGGCACTTTAGTATTGCCAGTGTAACAGTATAGCTTCCATCCCTCTAATCGCCCCTACCTGGGCACGAAACAGCAACACATCAATAACAACCACATCGCTCCACAAAATCCACGGCCCTTGCAGATCAAGGGGAACAAACACTCCAAGTCTCAGAGCGAGTGACATTTGAAACACTACTAGCGCGCACCCTGCTAACTAGCTAGCCATTTCACATCAGATACACCAGCCTAATCTCGGGAGTTTATAGGCTTGAAGTCATAAACAGCGCAATATTTGAAGCACAGCAAAGAGCTGCTGGCAAAACGCACAAAAGTGATGTTTGAAATAATCCTTACGAGCCTGCTGCTGCCTACCACCGCTCGGTCAGACTGTTCTATCAAATATCAAATCATAGACTTAACCTCTTGAATCTAGAGGTCACTATTTTCATTTTTGGAAAAATTACGTCCCCAAAGTAAACGGCTATTTTGTCAGGACAAGATGCTAGAATTGACGGCTTAGGATGGAAAACACAAAAGTTTCCAAAACTGTAAAAATATTGTCTGTGAGTATAACAGAACTGATATTGCAGGCGAAAGCCTGAGAAAAATCCAATCAGGAAGGGACTCTTATTTAGAAAGCTCTGCGTTCCTATGCGTCCCTATTGAGCAGTGAATGAGATATCAACCAGATTCCTTTTTCTATGGCTTCCCTAATGTGTCTAGTGTCACAATACATAGTTTCAGGCTTTTATTTTGAAAAATGAGCCTGAACGTCAACATTGCGTCAATGATCAGCTGAAGTCTCTCAGGGTGTTTTGTGCGTAAAGGACAAATGCGGCCATTGTTTCTCTCTATCCTACTAAGAAGCCACCAGTCCCGGTAGATATATTATTGAATAGATATTTGAAAAACACCGTGAGGCTTGATTATAAACAATGTTTGCCATTTTTCTGTCGATATTATGGAGCTAATGTGGAATATTTTTCGACATTGTAGTGACCGCAATTTCCGGTCGATTTCTCAGCCAAACGTGAAGAACAGAGCTATTTCACCTACAAAAATAATATTTTTGGAAAAAAGAAACATTTGCTATCTAACTGGGAGTCTTTATATATATATATATATATTATATGCATATTCTAGCATCTGGTCCTGAGAAATAGGCAGTTTACTTTAGGAACGTTATTTTTCCAAACATAAAAATAGTGCCCCCTAGTTACAAGAGGTTAACAAGATGTTTATCTTTCATTTTCTGTATTGGACTTGTTAATGTGTGAAAGTTACATATTTCCCAAAAATATTTTTAAATTTCACTCGCTGCCTTGTCAGCGGAATGTTGTCGAGGGGTTCCGCTAGCGGAACGCCTGCCCTAGAAGGTTTAACCTGTCTCTCCTCTCTGGGGAGGTTTCCATTGCTTGGAAGGCAGCCACGGTGCATCCTTTCTTTAAAGGGGAGATGAAGCTGACCCTAACTCTGATAGACCAATTTCTATTTTGCTCTGTTTATCAAAAGTGTTGGAAAAACTTGTCAATAATCAACTGACTGGGTTTCTTGAAATTGATAATATTCTCCCTGGTATGCAACCTGGCTTCCACTCAGGTTATGGAGGTTATGGATATGTCACTGCAACCTTAAAGGTCCTCAACGATGTCACCATTGCCCTTGATTCTAAGCAATGTTGTGCTGCTATTTTTATTTATTTGACCAAAGCTTTTGATACGGTAGACCATTCCACTCTTGTGGACCGGCTAAGGAGTATTGGTGTCTCTGAGGGGTCTTTGGCCTGGTTTGCTAACTACCTCTCTCAAAGAGTGCAGTGTATGAAGTCAGAACATCTGCCCTCTCAGCCAACAACATATGCAGATGATACAGTCTTATACTCAGCTGGCCCCTCCTCTGATTTTTTATTAAATGCTCTACAACAACGCTTTCTTAGTGTCCAACAATCTATCTCTGCCCTTAACCTTGTTCTGAACACCTTTAAAACAAAGGTCATGTGGTTTGGTAAGTAAATGCCCGTCTCCCCACAGGTGGGATTACTACCTCTGAGGGTTTAGAGCTTGAGGTAGTCACCTCATACAAGTACTTGGGAGTATGGCTATACAGTACACTGTCCTTCTCTCAGCACATATCAAAGCTGCAGGCTAAAGTTAAATCTAGACTTGAGTTTCCTCTATCGTAATCACTCCTCTTTCACCCAGCTGCCAAACTAACCCTGATTCAGATGACCATCCTACCCATGCTAGATTACAGAGACGTAATTTATAGATCGACAGGTAAGGGTGCTCTCGAGCCGCTAGATGTTCTTTGCCATTCGGCCATCAGATTTGCCACCAATTCTCCTTATAGGATACATCACTGCACTTTTATTTTTAATCCCAGCCCCCGTCACAGTAGGCCTTTTGGTAGAATTTCTTCTTAACTGACTTGCCGAGTGAAATAAAATAAAATAACAAAAATGTAATAAAATGTTGAATGAGAAGAGAGTACCTATGTTTTCCCTCAGATCTCTAGCACGTGAAAAAGCTGAAGGAGAAGGAAGAAACTGTGTTTTCCCTCTCATTGGGTTTTCTAGCATAATGAGGAGAAGTTGTGAGGGATGGTTTAGCCTGACGCAGACCACAGTCCTTTCATCTCTCTCTCACTCACTCACTCACTCACTCACCTTCATCCGAACACAGAGCTAGTGTTCTGCACTCCTGAGTACCTACCTAGTTCTACTGCATCCATCCCAGCCTGCATAGACAATCCATTGACTCCTCACAGAGTTGGTCCTGATAGATACTGTAGTGTTGCATTGATCTGTATGATCTGATTCCAGATCCTTGGGTGTCGTCACTAGGGCTATTTAGCTATAGGATCGGTGACTCACGCACATTATAACGTTCAGAGTGCACTAAAGCAAAAATATGTTTTGAACATGGCTCAAAAATGTCTCTTCCGTCTACTATTAATTGTGCCTGAAGAACCCTGACCATGTGTGTTGGACCAGGAAAACGATCTCTGCGTCCGAGTTAGCGAGTCATACCCAAATGAAACTGCCTATTTCTCAGGCCCAGAATCTAGAATATGCATATAATTGTCAGATTAGGACTTGTTGGCTGCTTTTTAGAAAACACTCTAAAGTTTCCAAAACTGTCAAAATATTGTCTGTGAGTATAACAGAACTGATATTGCAGGCAAAAACCTGAGGAATCTAGAATATGCATATAATTGTCAGATTAGGATAGAAAACACTCTAAAGTTTCCAAAACTGTCAAAATATTGTCTGTGAGTATAACAGAACTGATATTGCAGGCAAAAACCTGAGGAAAATCCAACCAGGAAGTGCTGTTTTTCCTGAAAGCTCTCTGTTCCATTGCATGCCTTCCCTTCATTTAAAGGGACATCAACCATTCCTATGGCTTCCACATGGTGTGAACAGTCTTTAGACATAGTTTCAGGCTTTTTTTTGAAAAATGAGCGAGAAAGATCACATCGCGTCATTGGAGTTTTCCATGCGCAACAGCTTGGAGCAGACATTTTTTCTCTGCTATTGACGAAGCTACAGTCCTGTTGAAATATTATCGATCATATATTGTAAAAATAACCTGAGGCTTGATTGTAAAAAAACTTTGACATGTTTCTACGAACTTTCCAGATACTATTTGGAATTTTCGTCTGCCCCGTCGTGACCACTCGAGCCTGTGGATTTCTGAACATAATGTGACCAACCAAATGGAGGTATTTTGGATATGAAAATAATCTTTATGGAACAAAAGGAACATTTGTTGTGTAACTGGGAGTCTCGTGGGTGCAAACATCCTAAGATCATCAAAGGTAAGAGATTCATTTTGCTTTTCTGACTTTCATGACCAATCTACTTTGCTGCTAGCTGTTTGTAATGTGTTGTCTGCTGAGAGAGATGTCCTTACATAAACGCTTGGTATGCTTTTGCCGAAAAGCTTTTTTGAATTCTGACACGCCAGGTGGATTAACAACAAGCTAAGCTGTGTTTTGCTATATTGCACTTGTGATTTAATTAAAATGTAATATTTGTAGTAATTTAATTTGAATTTGGCACTCTGCAATTCAGCGGATGTTGACGAAAATGATCCCGCTAACGGGATGGGTGCATCAAGACGTTGTTAAACACATCAGACCAAAAAATATTTTTAACACCATCCACATAAGAGTCACAGCAAATCGATAACACTTTACTTGACACCCAGTGTGATAACCATGTAAAACAATGTCATAACAGCTAACATAGCATGTCAGAACATCTGATAATATGGTAAAAACAATGCCCAAATACAGTGCCTTGCGAAAGTATTCGGCCCCCTTGAACTTCGCGACCTTTTGCCACATTTCAGGCTTCAAACATAAAGATATAAAACTGTATTTTTTTGTGAAGAATCAACAACAAGTGGGACACAATCATGAAGTGGAACGACATTTATTGGATATTTCAAACTTTTTTAACAAATCAAAAACTGAAAAATTGGGCGTGCAAAATTATTCTTTATTATTATTATTATTTACACCTGTTGTGACATTGCTTTATTGCTTTCTTTTACGGCTGGTTATGACACCTACATAAGAGTGTCAAAACCCACATTTACTCAAATGTTTTTTTTTCTGCCAAAATGTTTCCTTTCATTTAAACATTTGTTTCTTAAATCTTTTGTTGTTGTTGTAATTAATTATTTACAGTAATTTGTATTCGTCATATGGTAGAAAGTATACTTTATGACACAGTCATGAAGCATTATTACCATCCTGTGTCACATTACTTGGACTAAGGAATTACATCTTTATGACACTGTCAAGAAGCATTATAACCATCATAATCATACAAACCAGATTGGCCTATCACATACATGCCTTATATCAGTCATCAGTCAAAAAGAGTGTGTCTTGTCCTGCTCCTGAAATCTGCTCCTGCATTCCCCCAGTCATCAGCAACAGAGGTTTGGGGTAGGTGCATGTCTGTAGCAACAGTTTACATTGGCGCATTACGTGCAGGATTGTTTTGATTCCAAAAAAATCCAGTGATTTTGCAGAAATACCCATAATAAACATTGATACAAGATATTAGTGTTATTCACAGAATTAAAGATAGACTTCTCCTTAACTTCTTGGTGACAGGGGGCAGTATTTTCTCATCCGGATGAAATTCATGCCCAAATTCAACTGCCTGCTACTCATCCTCAAAATATAAGATATGCATATTATTAGTAGACCTGGATAGAAAACACTCCGAAGTTTCTAAAACTGTTTGAATCATGTCTGTGAGTATAACAGAACTTATGTAGCAGGCGAAACCTCGAGGACAAACCATTCAGATTTTTTTTTTGAGGTCACTCTCTTTTCAATGGAGTTTCATTGGGAATCCAAATTTCTAATGGACCTTCTTGCAGTTCCTACCACTTCCACTGGATGTCACCAGTCTTTAGAAATTGGTTGAGGTTTTTCCTTTGTGTAATGAAGAAGTAGCCCTGTTAAAAACGAGGGTCACTTCAAGTGTGCTGTTAGATAGAGGGGCATGACCAGAAAGGTAGCATCAATTTGTTTTCTTCCTGTATTGAACACAGATCATCCCGTCTTCAAATGTATCAATTATTTACTTAAAAAATACCTAAAGTTGTATTACAGAAGTAGTTTGAAATGTTTTGGCAAAGTTAGAGGTAACTTTTGAGATATTTTGTAGTCACTTTGCCCAAATTGGAACCAGTGTTTTTCTGGACCAAACGCGTCAAATAAATGGACATTTTGGATATATATCGATGGAATTATTTGAACAAAAGGACCATTTGTGATGTTTATGGGACATATTGGAGTGCCAACAAAAGAAGCTTGTCAAAGGTAAAGGCATGATTTATATTTTAATTTCTGCGTTTTCTGTCGCGCCTGCAGGGTTGAAATATGCTTTCTCTCTTTGTTTACGGAGGTGCTATCCTCAGATAATAGCACCGTTTGCTTTCGCCGAAAAGCCTTTTTGAAATCTGACATGTGTAGATTTAATTTGGTATCTTACATGTGAGATTTCATGAAAGTTAGATTTTTATAGTAATTTATTTGAATTTGGCGCTGTGAATTTTCACTGGCTTTTGGCCAGGCCACTAGCGTCCCACAGAGAGGTTAATGCGACTGCTGTGTCAGATTTCAAAAAAACTTTACGGAAAAAGCATAAGCAGATAACGCTGCTCAGAACCCAAAACAGCCAGAGGAATATCTGTCATTTTGGAGTCACCTGAAGTTAAAAATAACACCATAAATATTCACTTACCTTTGATGATCTTCATCAGAAGGCACTCCCAGTTTGACAATAAATGACTGATTTGTTCTAAAGTTCCATCATTTATGTCCAAATAGCCACTTGTTGTTAGCGTGTTCAGCCCAGTAATCCATCTTCATAAGGCACAGGCACTTCGTCCAGACAAAAACTCCAAAAGTTCCACTATAGTCCTTTAGAAATATGTCAAACGATGTATGGAATCAATCGTTAGATGTTTTTAACATAAAACATCATTAATGTTCCACTGGAGAATTATTTTGTCTGAAAAAAAGCACTGGAACGAGAGGTAACTCTGTCGGGAGCGTGCGTCATGAGACCAAGGCACTCTGGCAGACCACTGACTCAAAGAGGTCTCATGAGCCCCTCCTTTATAGTAGAATCATCATTCAAGTTTCTAAAGACGGTTGACGTCTAGTGGAAGCCGTAGGAAGTGCAACTTTATCCATATCTCAATGGCCAAGCTTTGAAAAACTACAAACCTCAGATGTCCCACTTCCTGGTTGGATTTTTCTCAGTTTTTTTGCCTGCCATATGAGTTCTGTTATACTCACAAACGTCATTCAAACAGCTTTAGAAACTTCAGAGTGTTTTCTATCCAATACTAATAACAATATGCATATATTAGTATCTGGATCTAAACCATCTGACCCAGATGTTTTTTTGGGATCAAGTTTAAGGAGCTCCTTTAACACCTCGGACTCAGTGAGCTCCTGCAGGGAGAATCTTTGTAGAGGGGCAGGGGAAAAAGAGGGAGGAGCATTGGGGATAGAGGAGCAGAGTAGCCTTTTCTGGGTGTTTGGAGTCATACCTTGTGGGATTGGTAATAATCTGAGAAAGATTTAGGGAGTCCCATTGCTTTAGGAACTTGGTTAGGTTGTTTAAGCATGTCCCAGTTTAGGTCACCTAGCAGGACAAATTCAGGCTTAGTGTAAGGGGACAGGAAAGAGCTTAGGGCAGGTAGGGTACAGGCCGGTGCTGATGGAGGACGACAACACCAAGTAACAGTCAACGAAGAGCTATTTGAAAGTTTAATGCTTAAAACCAGCAAATCAAATTGTTTGGGGACAGACTTGGTGGAGACAACTGAGCACTGAAGGTGATCCTTGGTAAAGACTGCCACTCCAACACCTTTGGAAGATCTGTCTTGCCAAAAAAGGTTGTAACCAGAAAGGTTAGCATCAGTATTCAAAACACTCTTCCTTAACCACGTCTCAGTACTGACCAACACATCTGGATTGGAGCTGTGTACTTTCAATTGATCCATTTTAGGTAATAAGCTTCTAGTGTTAATGTGCAGAAAACCCAGGCTTTTACGAGAGCAGAAATCAGTGGAGCAGATATCAGAGCACAAGTCAGAATTGGGGCTAGCAACAGTAGATGGGCCAGGGTGTACATGCACAGTGTCACACCCTGACCATTGTTTGCTTTGTATGTTTCTATGTTTTGTTTGGTCAGGGTGTGATCTGAGTGGGCATTCTATGCTGTGTGTCTAGTTTGTCTGTTTCTGTGTTTGGCCTGATATGGTTCTCAATCAGAGGCAGGTGTTAGTCATTGTCTCTGATTGGGAACCATATTTAGGTAGCCTGTTTGGTGTTGGGGTTTGTGGGTGATTGTTCCTGTCTTTGTGTTTGTTACACCAGATAGGGCTGTTTCGGTTTTTTCACGGTTTCTTGTTTTTTTTGTATATTGTTCTATTTACATCTTTATTAAAGATGCGTTTTGGTCCGCCTCTCCTTCAACAGAAGAATCCCGTTACACACAGTTCCAGATATCATCAACAGGAATACAATCAAGGCATGGCAGAGGACAGAGAGAGCTCTATAGTGCTGATTTATGACATAGGAATGTGCATGAGGTGGCAACAAGATCATATAATACAGCCATTTCAATTAGGTAACATGAATACAAGGCTGGCGAGAGGTGGTTAGAATAGGATGGGAGGCCAAGAGTCCGTCTAACCAATAGAGAGTCAGCGTCCAGAGTGTGGGAACAATCATAGTCTGTCCCACCGCTGGGTAAACATACTCTACGCTACAACCCCATGAGAGGGAAAACACAGTTTCTCTCTTCACCCTCTAACAGAAAAGTGCCAAAATGTGTGAGGCCCTTCGGCAAACTAGGTAGTTTAATGCTAAAAGTAACCCAAATATTTCAAATAGTATCTCAACCAAGGTCTGCTACTGTATCTATCAACCAAGGTCTGCTACTGCATCTATCAACCAAGGTCTGCTACTGTATCTATCAACCAAGGTCTGCTACTGTATCTATCAACCAAGGTCTGCTACTGTATCTATCAACCAAGGTCTGCTACTGTATCTATCAACCAAGGTCTGCTACTGTATCTATCAACCAAGGTCTGCTACTGTATCTATCAACCAAGGTCTGCTACTGTATCTATCAACCAAGGTCTGCTACTGTATCTATCAACCAAGGTCTGCTACTGTATCTCTCAACCAAGGTCTGCTACTGTATCTATCAACCAAGGTCTGCTACTGTATCTATCAACCAAGGTCTGCTACTGCATCTATCAACCAAGGTCTGCTACTGTATCTATCAACCAAGGTCTGCTACTGTATCTATCAACCAAGGTCTGCTACTGTATCTATCAACCAAGGTCTGCTACTGTATCTATCAACCAATGTCTGCTACTGTATCTATCAACCAAGGTCTGCTACTGTATCTATCAACCAAGGTCTGCTACTGCATCTATACGACTCTTTAAACGTGCCCCTGCATCTTTCTTAAGGGCTGACGTCTGTGTGAAAAAGCAGCAGAACTCTCCTTACCAACCTACTGTACCACGTATATCCTGCCCAGGGCTTGATGGTTACATTAACATGGCATTTATGATGAAATATCAGCCTCTCATCGTTTGTATTTCAGAATGTTAGTTCAGTCCACCTACAGCCTCCTCCTCCATTGATCGGAATATCCATCCTGTTGAGCACCAAACAGTTTGCTTGTGTGTTCATCTCTCCCTCTCTGTGTGTGTGTGTGTGTATGTGTGTGTGTGTGTGTGTTATGTTGTGTGTGTTATGTTGTGTGTGTGTGTGTTATGTTGTGTGTGTGTGTGTGTGTGTGTGCAACACACTTGGGAAGATAAATTGGTTCCATTAAGAGGAGAGTTAGATCTGTTTTACTGACCAGAATCTGCAAAATTGGTTTCTCATCGATGTCCTTGGGAGTGTAATCACTTTGACCCTCTAACGGTCTCATCACACACACACACACACACACACACACACACACACACACACACACAGTATGAAACTGGATCTCGTCTAAACCCACATGGTTGGCGCATTAGGATGCGTAATAGTAGGCTGGTAACAATGGGATGGTATTATAGCATGGCAGTGTACACACACACCCACTGTACACAGACACACACAAACACACACGGTCTCTATTGCCATGGTGTTCTGTGAATTCTCACAGTGCAGGCCACTAAAAAGCTAGGGACCCCTCTTTGTACGGGTATTCTTAATGAATGGATGCAGGACTGTATCTATATTTGGCACATGATTCACTTTACAGAAACAGAACTATGAATGGTCAGAAAACAGAGATAGAGAAAAATATATTGACAGGGAGACAGGGATGACGAAAGCATCAGGACTACAGAGGGAGAGAGAGAGATGAAGAGAGCAGGAAGACAAGAGTGAGAGAGAGGAGGAAGACAACAGAGAGAGAGAGCAGGAAGACTACAGAGAGAGAGGCAGAGGGAGCGACAGAGAGCAGTAGGACAACAGAGAGAGCCAGAGAGGGAGGGAGAGAGAGAGCAGGAAGACTACAGAGAGGGAGGGAGAGCGAGAGAGCGAGAGAGATGGAAAAGATGGAAAACTACAGAGACAGAGAGAGAGAGGGAGAGAGAGAGAGGGCGAGAGAGCAGAATGACTACAGAGAGAAAGGGAGAGAGAGAGAGAGCAGGAAGACTACCGAGAGGGAGGGAGAGAGAGAAAGAGAGAGATGGAAAACTACAGAGAGAGAGAGCAGAACGACTACAGAGAGAAAGGGAGAGAGAGAGAGAGCAGGAAGACTAAAAGAGAGAGAGAGAGAGAGAGAGAGAGAGAGAGAAAAAGAGAGAGAGCAGGAAGAATACAGAGAGATGGGGAGAGAGAGAGAGCAGTAGCACAACAGAGGGAGAGGGGGAGGGAGAGAGCAGTAGGACAACAGAGAGAGGGAGAGAGAAAGCAGTAGGACAACAGAGAGAGATGGAGAGAGAAAGCAGTAGGACAACAGAGAGAGAGGGAGAGAGAGAGCAGTAGGACAACAGAGAGACAGGGAGCGAGAGAGCAGTTGGACAACAGAGAGAGAGAGAGAGCAGTATGACTACAGAGAGAGGGAGAGAGAGAGCAGTAGGACAACAGAGAGAGAGGGAGAGAGAAAGCAGTAGGACAACAGAGCTGTTGGCTCTGTACAAACAAAGCGTCCAACAACTTAACATTTTCAATTCCATTAAATCCCAACTTTTAAACGGAATAAGCATGTGCAACCTAAAATCCCCAGTCAGGCCTCCATCACGAATGTTTTGGTTGCGGGTTTCCTCGTTGCTGATATAGAACTCCACGCAGCCACATGGAAGTCCATTCTTTCTCTGTATTTTCCCCCTGTGAAATACTCTTCCTGAGGAGTCAGGGGCACCTTCCCAACGGGTCTCGTAGCCTGTGAACAAGCTATACCCCTTGGAGATAAGTCTGAGTTCGGGACACAAAACCTGGTGAAAAACCGTCCTGTCTTCAACCCCATAGTCCACTCCTAATGTCTGGTCGGTATATTCTTCTCCTTCGGCTACCATATAGAGGTTCACTCTACAGGCCAAGTAATCAAACAGATACCCCCATAGCTGTCCATTAGACATCAGCACTTGATCTTTCAGCGCAGTTGCGGACAGTATCTGGGTTCTATACACACTTAGAAACCGCTTTTTTGGCGCATCGTGTATTGCGGCATTATACTTGGCCCTTTCTCTATGTTTCAGCCGCGGCCCTTTCTCTATGTTTCAGCCGCGGTCCTGCTTCCGTTGTTACAGTCATCACAGTTTTGCCACTGATCACAAAATCCATGTTTAAAAATCTTGTTTACTGTTCTGGGGTCGCATGCCTTGTTCTGGACTTTTATTTATAATGCGTCTGCCACAGCCAATACCCCGGACATTCCTGCTTCATTAGATGACAACCATAAGGGCAATAAAACAGGGGGTGTGGGGCCATACGCTTTCAAAAGTTCAAACACTCAACCCCCCCAGTTCAACCAGGTCCCTAGACATCAATCAGCATGACAACTTCAAAGGATGCAATATAGATATAAAATAACACACCCTCTAACACGTGACCACAGGAACAGGATGTCCTGTCCGGAGGCCCATATTTGGACATGTACACGTCATCATGGACACAGGGTCATGAATCAAAATTTTGACCCGTGCCGTCTACTTTATTCTTTCTCATAACCTCCACTATGTCACCAGGACATATATACAGGATACTGCCCTCTACAACATAACCTTCACTATGTCACCAGGACATATACAGGATGCTACCCTAAACAACATAACCTTCACTATGTCACCAGGACATATACAGGATACTACCCTCCACAACACTTTGTCACCAGGACATATACAGGATATTACCCTTCACTATGTCACCAGGACATATACAGGATACTACCCTTCACTATGTCACCAGGACATATACAGGATACTACCCTCCATTATGTCACCAGGACATATACAGGATACTGCCCTCAACAACATTACATTCACTCCAAATGAAAACTCCAAACCTACAACCCGATTTTGGACGGAATTACCTGGAATGATTCCTACACTCAAGGATTATTATTCCCAAACTATACATCAGATGGCTCCGACAAACAAACAGAAACCTGAAAACACCATCCAACCTGGAACTGAGCCAGTAATGCTTAGTCTGAAGTTATTGTTTTTACTTCTAATAGCCAAGAAGAAAAATACATTAAAATGATGTATTTTGCTTTATAAGGACTGAATGCTGAGGCTACCAAGCATGATATGACAAAGAGATACAACTTGAAATAGTACTGATGTGTCAAAGCCCTTTCTTATTCCACCTTTATTTAACCAGGTAGGCAAGTTGAGAACAAGTTCTCATTTACAACCGCGACCTGGCCAAGTTAACAAAAGCAGTACTACACATACAACAACACAGAGTTAAACGTGGAGTAAAACAAACATACAGTCAATAATACAGTAGAAACAAGTCTATATATGATGTGAGCAAATGAGGTGAGATAAGGGAGGTAAAGGCAAAAAAAAGGCCATGGTGGCAAAGTAAATACAATATAGCAAGTAAAACACTGGAATGGTAGATTTGCAGTGGAAGAATGTGCAAAGTAGAAATAAAAATAGTGGGGTGCAAAGGAGCAAAATAAATAAATAAAATAAATACAGTAGGGAAAGAGGTAGTTGTTTGGGCTAAATTAAAGATGGGCTATGTACAGGTGCGGTAATCTGTGAGCTGCTCTGACAGTTGGTGCTTAAAGCTAGTGAAGGAGATAAGTGTTTCCAGTTTCAGAGATTTTTGTAGTTCGTTCCAGTCATTGGCAGCAGAGAACTGGAAGGAGAGGGGGCCAAAGAAAGAATTGGTTTTGGGGGTGACCAGAGAGATATACCTGCTGGAGCGCGTGCTACAGGTAGGTGATGCTATGGTGACCAGCGAGCTGAGATAAGGGGGGACTTTACCTAGAAGTGTCTTGTAGATGACATGGAGCCAGTGGGTTTGGCGACGAGTATGAAACGAGGGCTAGCCAACGAGAGCGTACAGGTCGCAATGGTGGGTAGTATACAGTGCCTTGCGAAAGTATTCGGCCCCCTTGAACTTTGCGACCTTTTGCCACATTTCAGGCTTCAAACATAAAGATATAAAACTGTATTTTTTTGTGAAGAATCAACAACAAGTGGGACACAATCATGAAGTGGAACGACATTTATTGGCTATTTTAAACTCTTAACATATCAAAAACTGAAAAATTGGGCGTGCAAAATTATTCAGCCCCCTTAAATTAATACTTTGTAGCACCACATTTTGCTGCGATTACAGCTGTAAGTCGCTTGGGGTATGTCTCTATCAGTTTTGAACATCGAGAGACTGACATTTTGTCCCATTCCTCCTTGCAAAACAGCTCGAGCTCAGTGAGGTTGGATGGAGAGCATTTGTGAACAGCAGTTTTCAGTTCTTTCCACAGATTCTCGATTGGATTCAGGTCTGGACTTTGACTTGGCCATTCTAACACCTGGATATGTTTATTTTTGAACCATTCCATTGTAGATTTTGCTTTATGTTTTTAATCATTGTCTTGTTGGAAGACAAATCTCCGTCCCAGTCTCAGGTCTTTTACAGACTCCATCAGGTTTTCTTCCAGAATGGTCCTGTATTTGGCTCCATCCATCTTCCCATCAATTTTAACCATCTTCCCTGTCCCTGCTGAAGAAAAGCAGGCCCAAACCATGATGCTGCCACCACCATGTTTGACAGTGGGGATGGTGTGTTCAGGGTGATGAGCTGTGTTGCTTTTACGCCAAACATAACGTTTTGCATTGTTGCCAAAAAGTTCAATTTTGGTTTCATCTGACCAGAGCACCTTCTTCCACATGTTTGGTGTTTCTCCCAGGTGGCTTGTGGCAAACTTTAAACAACACTTTTTATGGATATCTTTAAGAAATGGCTTTCTTCTTGCCACTCTTCCATAAAGGCCAGATTTGTGCAATATACGACTGATTGTTGTCCTATGGACAGAGTCTCCCACCTCAGCTGTAGATCTCTGCAGTTCATCCAGAGTGATCATGGGCCTCTTGGCTGCATCTCTGATCAGTCTTCTCCTTGTATGAGCTGAAAGTTTAGAGGGACAGCCAGGTCTTGGTAGATTTGCAGTGGTCTGATACTCCTTCCATTTCAATATTATCGCTTGCACAGTGCTCCTTGGGATGTTTAAAGCTTGGGAAGTCTTTTTGTATCCAAATCCGGCTTTAAACTTCTTCACAACAGTATCTCGGACCTGCCTGGTGTGTTCCTTGTTCTTCATGATGCTCTCTGCGCTTTTAACGGACCTCTGAGACTATCACAGTGCAGGTGCATTTATACGGAGACTTGATTACACACAGGTGGATTGTATTTATCATCATTAGTCATTTAGGTCAACATTGGATCATTCAGAGATCCTCACTGAACTTCTGGAGAGAGTTTGCTGCACTGAAAGTAAAGGGGCTGAATACTTTCGCAAGGCACTGTAAGTAGACACGTTTTGCTGACTATTATAAAACTGGGAACATAAGCAACCTTATCTTCCACACAGACCATGCCCTGGCATGGAACAGTGCTATATTAGCACACTACCCCTCTTTTAAGAGAGGGGGTGTTAACGAGGGGTTGAAACTCAGGATACTAGACAACGAGGACTCTGAGTCAGCTAATATGAATCTCTATAAGTCTGGAAGAATTTTGTTACAGGGTAACTCCAAACAGTTTCAGCTGGACTTTCACCTAATCAAAGAAATAGCTCAGCAGGAGAAGCTTTCCCTTGAGAAAGATACCCCCACCCCAAGCGGGTCAGACCAGACCTCTTCATTACATAACCCCACAGACAAGCAACCCCAAGCGGAAAGTCAACCTCCCAGCACAGAATACTACTCCCTCATTGAAATGATGGATACATTTACCCAGCTGGAGGTAATGCAGGTGGAGCTGGAAGAGCAGGTGATTACACTCCAGTCAGCACAGATCCAGACAACAGTCCAGCACAGCAACACCCCCTTAAACCAGACCAAAAATCAGTAATTCTGTCCCTGAACAAGGCAGTTAACCCACTGTTCCCCAGTAGGCAGTCATTGTAAATAGGAATGTGTTCTTAACTGACTTGCCTCGTTAGATAAAGTTTAAATATATATTTTTTAAAGAACATTCCATTAGAAAGGTGCCCCCCCCGCCCAGAACAGCCAACCTCAGCTCCCGACAAAAGTCTCGACAACACAGCAGAACAGTCCACCCCAGACCCTGACCACGTTGATAACACAGCAGGACAGTCCACCCCAGACCCTGACCACGTTGATAACACAGCGAAACAGTCCACCCCAGACCCTGACCACGTTGATAACACAGAGGACTGTCCACTCCAGACCCTGACCACGTTGATAACACAGCAGGACAGTCCACCCCAGACCCTGACCACGTTGATAACACAGCAGAACAGTCCACCCCAGACCCTGACCACGTTGATAACACAGAGGACTGTCCACCCCAGACCCTGACCACGTTGATAACACAGAGGACTGTCCACCCCAGACCCTGACCACGTTGATAACACAGCAGGACAGTCCACCCCAGACCCTGACCACGTTGATAACACAGAGGACTGTCCACCCCAGACCCTGACCACGTTGATAACACAGCAGGACAGTCCACCCCAGACCCTGACCACGTTGATAACACAGCAGAACAGACCACCCCAGACCCTGACCATGTTGATAACACAGCTGAACAGTCCACCCCAGACCCTGACCACGTTGATAACACAGCAGAACAGTCCATCCCAGACCCTGACCACGTTGATAACACAGAGGACAGTCCATCCCAGACCCTGACCACGTTGATAACACAGCAGAACAGTCCACCCCAGACCCTGACCACGTTGATAACACAGAGGACTGTCCACCCCAGACCCTGACCACGTTGATAACACAGCAGGACAGTCCACCCCAGACCCTGACCACGTTGATAACACAGCAGAACAGACCACCCCAGACCTTGACCATGTTGATAACACAGCTGAACAGTCCACCCCAGACCCTGACCACGTTGATAACACAGCAGAACAGTCCATCCCAGACCCTGACCACGTTGATAACACAGAGGACAGTCCATCCCAGACCCTGACCATGTTGATAACACAGCTGAACAGTCCACCCCAGACCCTGACCACGTTGATAACACAGCAGAACAGTCCACCCCAGACCTGACCACGTTGATAACACAGCAGAACAGTCCACCCCAGACCCTGACCACGTTGATAACACAGAGTACAGTCCACCCCAGACCCTGACCACGTTGATAACACAGCAGAACAGTCCACCCCAGACCCTGACCATGTTGATAACACAGCAGGACAGTCCACCCCAGACCCTGACCACGTTGATAACACAGCAGAACAGTCCACCCCAGACCCTGACCACGTTGATAACACAGCAGGACAGTCCACCCCAGACCCTGACCACGTTGATAACACAGCAGGACAGTCCACCCCAGACCCTGACCACGTTGATAACACAGCAGAACAATCCACCCCAGACCCTGACCACGTTGATAACACAGCAGGACAGGCAAATGAAGAACCCCAAGCCCAGGGGATCCCACCCCCTCTGAGCACCCCCCCTGTCAGCCACCCTGATGACCCTTCTGACAACCCCACCACACCAATTGAGGACATGCACAAACCACAGATTATACTCCTTATGGACTCAAAAGGGAAATATATTCAAGGAAATACACTTTGTCCCGAACACACAGTGTCTAAACTCTGGTGTCCAAACACCCAGTGTACCCTACACCTTCTGTCTGAGGTCCAACTAGGGTCACCTAGTCACATAATAATATACACAGGCACAAACGCCCTGAGAGCACAGCAGGTAAGGGTGGCCACCCCACTGAAGGGAGTGGTTATCTCCACTTTTCTACCATGAAAAGACTTCTATGCTGCTACCATCCAATGGTTAAACGCAAGTATTTCCCGTGACTGTGCCTCAAAACCAAATATTTACCTGGCCCACCACTGCACATTGGACTTGAACAACCTTTATGACCAGGTCCACCTATACAAGGCAGCAGTGCCTACCTTCGCCCGGACCCCAAAGGACATCACTCTCAACCGCAGCCCCAACACTTCACACAGGAGCAACAGATCAGTAGACACCCTGCCCAGACCAGTGAGACAGAACTGCGGGAACCCCCAGCACAGACCTGAAAATAGAGGACCCACGCCGAGAGGACCTTCATCCAGACCACAACACCACCTGCCACATGCAAACCCCCACCACAGTCAATCAACACCCATCCAAGTCAACAATGCCCATAGCCCATTTATGCCTTCTCAGATTAGACCTATGCCCCTCCTGCCCACCCCATTCCCCACACTCCCGCAAAGAGGGCCTCAACATAGAAGTCACACATCCGCCCAGGCCGTGAACAGGCAAACAGGCCCAACCCCAGTGCTTACACTAGCACAAGCCAATGGCATGTACTAGATGCTCAGCAGGCTCTGCTCACACTTACTTGCCTGAGGCCAAACCACACGAACAACAACATTGGACACTTTATGGAACACAAAGCCTTCACTATTTCATCCTGGAATATCCAAGCCCTGAGGTCATCTGCCTTTGGCCTAAAGAGCAGGAACCTGGACTTCAAAGAAATCGAAAATACAAACATTGTCATCCTACAAGAAACTTGGTATAGAGGAGACGGACCCACTGGTTGCCCACTGGGTTATAGAGAGCTGGTAGTCCCATCCACCAAACTACCAGGTGTGAAACAGGGAAGAGACTCAGGGGGTATGCTAATTGGGTATAGAGCAGACCTACCCCACTTTATAATATTAGTCAAAACAGGACATTTTTAAATTTGGCTAGAAATAAAAATAAAAATATGTCTTAACAGAGAAAAGTGTCCTCCTCTCTGCTAGCTATATCCCCCCACTAGAATCCCAATACTTTTATGAAGACAGCTTCTCCATCATGGAGGGGGAAAGTTACTAGTCTGTGGCAACTTAAATGCCAGAACCGGACAATAACCTGACACCCTCAGCACACAGGGGGACAAACACCAGCCTGTAGGTGACAGCATTCCCTCCCCCATATGCCCCCAAGCACAACTATGACAACATAACCAACAAAAAACGGGTCACAACTCCTGCAGCTCTGTCACATGCTGGGTATGTACAAAGTCAATGGTAGGCTTCGAGGGGACTCCTATGGTAGGTACACCTATAGCTCATCTCTTGGCAGTAGTACTATAGACTACTTTATCACTGACCTCAACTCAGAGTCTCTCAGAGCATTCACAGTCAGTCCACTGACACCCCTATCAGACCACAGCAAAATCACAGTCTACTTGAACAGAGCAATAACCAATCACGAAGCATCAAAACCAAAGGATCTGAATAATATTAAGGAATGCTATAGATGGAAGGAATGTAGTTTGTAAACCTACCAAAAAACAATTAGGCAACAACAAATTCAATCCCTTTTAGACAAAATCCTGGACAAAACGTTCCACTGTAATAGTGAAGGTGTAAACTTGGCAGTAGAAAATCTTAACAGTGTGTTTGACCTCTCAGCTTCCCTATCAAAAACAATTAACAACAATGACAAATGGTTTGATGAAGGATTAAAAAACTTAAGAAAGAAATTGAGAAACCTGTCCAATCAAAAACATACAGTGCCTTACAAAAGTATTCATCCCCCTTGGTGTTTTTCTGTAATTTAAAACGATTTTTATTTGGATTTCTGTCACGACTTCCACCGAAGTTGTTCCCTCTCCTTGTTCGTTCGGCGGTCGACGTCACCGGCTTTCTAGCCACCACCGATCCATGTTTCATTTTTCCTTTCGTTTCGTCTGTTTACACACCTGGGTCCCATCTCATAATTATGTTCCTTATTTAACCCTCTGGTTTCCCTTTCTGTTTTGTGCGTGATTGTCTTTCGTGTATTCCGGTGTGTTATATTTTGAGTCCTGTTTTGTCCTTGTTTGGAACGGGATTTTGTTACGTTTTGCATTGAGTAAATCATGTATTGTTACCTGTGTCCTGAGCCTGACTCCTTCGCTATCTTTTAGATAGACTCTGACAATTTCATGTAATGGACATACACAAATGAATCTAAATTGGTGAAGTGAAATGAAAAAAATTACTTGTTTCAAAAAAGTATAAAACATTTAAGACTTAAAAGTGGTGGGTGCGTAATTATTCACCCCATTTGCTATGAAGACCCTAAATAAGATCTGGTGCAATCAATTACCTTCAGAAGTCACATAATTAGTTAAATAAAGTCAACCTGTGTGCAATCTAAGTGTCACATGATCCGTCACATGGTCTCAGTATATATACACCTGTTCTGAAAGGCCCTAGAGTCTGCAACACCACTAAGCAAGCGGCACTACAAAGCAAGCGGCACCATGAAGACCAAGGAGCTCTCCAAAGAGGTCAGGGACAAAGTTGTGGAGATATACGGATCAGGGTTGTGTTATAAAAAAATATCTGAAACTTCTAACATCCCACGGAGCACCATTAAAACCATTTTTTTTATGGAAAGAATAGGGCACCCCAACAAATCTGCCAAGAGATGGCTGCCCACCAACACTCATGGACCAGGGAAGGAGGGCATTAATGAGAGTGGCAACAAAGAGACCAAAGATAACCATGAAGCAGCTACAAAGCTCCACAGCGGAGATTGGAGTATCTGTCCATAGTACCACTTTAAGCAGTACACTCCACAGAGCTGGGCTTTACGGAATAATGGCCAGAAAAAAGCCATTGCTTCATTAAAGAAATAAGCAAACATGTTTGGTGTTCGCCAAAAGGCACATGGGAGACTCCCCAAACATATGGAATAAAGTACTCTGGTCAGATGAGACTCAAATGTAGCTTTTTGGCCATCAAGGAAAATGCTATGTCTGGCCCAAACACAACACCTTTCATCACCCCGAGAACAGCATCCCCACAGTGACGCATGGTGGTGGCAGCATCATGCCGTGGGGATGTTTTTCATCAGCAGGGACTGGGAAACTGATCAGAATTGAAGGATGGCGCTAAATACTGGGAAATTCTTGAGGGATACCTGTTTCAGTCTTCCAGAGATTTGAGACTGGGACGGAGGTTCACCTTCCAGCAGGACAATGACTCTAAGCATACTGCTATAGCGACACTCGAGGGGTGTAAGGGGAAACATTTAAATGTCTTGGAATGGCCTAGTCAAAGCCCAGACCTCAATCTAATTGAGAATATGTGTAATTGAATGTAAATGTAAATGTAATTGAAGAATCCATAGACTCTAACCACTTCCGGGAAAATTGGAAAACACTAAAGAAATGACAACGCAAAGAGTTACGTATCCAAATGGAGATGTGAACCACTTCTCCAAAATGTTTGGCTCTATAACAACGAACAAACAGCAAAGACATATACATGATCAAATATAAATCTTAGAATCAACTATTAAAGACTACCAGAATCCACTGGATTCTCCAATTAGCTTGTATTAACTACAGGAAAAAATTAAAACCCTCCAACCCAAAACAGCCTGCGGTGTTTATGGTATCCTCAATGAAATCACAACAAATTCCAATTGCTTATACTTAAACTATTTAACATCATCCTTAGCTCCGGCATCTTCCCCAATATTTGGAACCAAGGGCTGATCACCCCAATCCACAAAAGTGGAGACACATTTGACCCCAATAACTATCGTGGGATATGCGTCAACAGCAAACTTGAGAAAATCCTCTGCATTATCATTAACAGCAGACTTGTACATTTCCTCGTGAAAATGAAGTACTGAGCAAATGTCAAATTAGATTTTTACCTAATTATCACATGACAGACTACATATTCACCCTTCATACCCTAATTGACATACAAACTAACCAAAATAAAGGCAAAGTCTTCTCATGATTTGTTTATTTTTTTAAAATCCTTAAACTCAATTTGGCATGAGGGTCTGCTATACAAATTGATGAAAAGTGGTGTTGGGGAAAAACATACGACATTATAAAATCCATCCATTAATGCGGTTGCATTAAGGAGAAGTGTATCTAAAGTTCCATGCATAACACTTGAATTTTCATCAACATTTCTAATGAGTATTTCTGTGAATTCATGTGGCTCTCTGCAATATCACTGCATGTTTTAGAACTACTGAACATAACACGCCAATGTAAAATAAGATTTTTGGATATAAATATGAACTTTACCGAAGAAAACATATATGTATTGTGTAACATGAAGTCCTATGAGTGTCATCTGGTGAAGATCATCAAAGGTTAGTGATTCATTTTATCTCTATGTGGGCTTTTTGTGACTCCTCTCTTTGGCTTGAAAAATGGCTGGGTTTTTCTGTGAGTTGGTGGTGACCTAATATAATGATTTGTGGAGCTTTTGCTGTAAAGCATTTTTGAAATCAGACACCGTGGCTGGATTAACGAGAATTGTATCTTTAAAATGGTGCCTAATACTTGTATGTTTGAGAAATTAGATTTTTGAGATTTCTGTTGATTTCAATTTGGCTCCCTGCAATTTCATTGGCCGTTGGTGAGGGGTTCCACTAGCAGACTGGGGTTCCCCAGTCCTGGACAGGCAAGAATCTGAAGTCAAATGTCTACTGTTTGCTGATGATCTAGTGCTTCTGTCCCCAACCAAGGAGGGCCTACAGCAGCACCTAGATCTTCTGCACCGATTCTGCCCTGACAGTAAATCTCAGCAAGTCAAAAATAATGGTGTTCCAAAAAAGGTCCAGTTGCCGGGAACCACAAATACAAATTTCTGCTAGACACTGTTTCTCTAGAGCACACAAAAAACTATACATACCCTAGATTAAACATTGGCACCACAGGTAACTTCCACAAAGCTGTGAATGATCTGAGACAAGGTAAGAAGGGCGTTCTATGCCATCAAAAGGAACATAAAATTTGACATACCAATTAGGATCTTGCTAAAAATACTTGAATCAGTTATAGAACCCTTTGCCCTTCATGGTTGTGAGGTCTGGGGTCCGCTCACCAACCAACAATTCACAAAATGGGACAAAAACCAAATTGAGACTGTGCATGCAGAATTCTGCAAAAATATCCTCTGCGTGCAAAGTGAAACACCAAATAATGCATGCAAAGCAGAATTAGGCCGAAACCCGCTAATTATCAAAATCCAGAAAGGTGCCATTAAATTCTACAACTACCTAAAAGGAAGCGATTCTCAAACCTTCCATAACAAAGTCATCACCTACAGAAAGATGAACCTGGAGAAGAAGTCCTCTAATCATGCTGGTCCTGCGGCTCTTTTCACAAACACAAACAGACCCCACAGAGCCCTAGGATAACAACACAATTAGACCCAACCAAATCATGAGAAAACAGAAAGATAATTACTTGACACATTCGAAATAATTCACAAAATGACTGAGCAAAGTAGAATGCTATTTGGACCTAAACAGAGAGTACACAGTGGCAGAATACCTGACCACTGTGACTGACCCAAACTTAAGGAAAGATTTGACTATGTACAAACTCTGTGAGCCTTGCTATTGAGAAAGCTGCCGTAGGCAGACCTGGCTTTCAAGAGAAGACAGGCTATGTACACACTGCCCACATGCACAGTGCCCAAATGAGGTGGAAACTGAGCTGCACTTCCCAACCTCCTGCCAAATGTATGACCATATTAGAGAGACATATTTACCTCAGATTACACAGATCAACAAATAATTTGAAAACAAACACTCTTTTGATAAACTCCCATATCTACTGGTGAAATACCAGTGTGCCATCACAGCAGCAAGATGTGTGACCTGTTGCCACAAGGGCAACCAGTGAAGAACAAACACCATTGTAAATACAACCCATATTTATGTTTATTTATTTTCCCTTTGTACTTGATCCATTTGCACATCATTACAGCACTGTCCATATACATAATATGACATTTGTAATGTCTTTATTCTTTTGGAACTTCTGAGAGTGTAATGTTTACTGTTCATTTTTATTGTGTATTTCACTTGTGTTTATTATCTACTCTAATTGCTTTGGCAATGTGAACTTATGCTTCCCATGCCAATAAAGCCCCTTGAATTGAATTGAGAGAGAACGAGAGGGAGAGAGCAGGAAGACTAAAGAGAGAGAGAGTATGAGAGAGAGAGAGCAGGAAGTCTACAGTTCAATTTCCAGGTCAAGGAATCATTGTATTGTTTAATGAGGGAAGATAATATATTACACCACTTTCATTTCTGAGAAAATGTACTATTTCTGAGAGGCTAGCTCTCTCATGGCCAGTGACATCCTTTATCAACATGATTATATACTCACAGCACAGACCTGTGTGTGCGCCTCTCTCTCTCTCTCTCTCTCTCTCTCTCTCTCTCTCTCTCTCTCATATTCTGGCCCTCTCTCATTAGACAGAGCTAGTTATATTTTTAATGATCTCTTTACATTAATTAGCCTCATAGACCTGCCTCATGCACTACACGACCAAAGGTATGTGGACAATCATGGGCATTAATATGGAGTTGGTCCATCCTTTGCTGCTATAATAGCAGACTGCTGATGGTGAAGCATGATTCATTACTCCAGAGAACGCATTTCCACTGCTTCACAGTCCAACGGTGGCAAGCTTTACACCACTACAGTTGATACTTGACATTGCATATGGTGATCTGAGGCTTGTGTGCGGCTGCTCGGCCATGGAAACCCATTTCATTAAGTTCCTGATGAACAGTTTTTGTGCTGAAGTTGCTTCCAGAGGCAATGTGGAACTCGGTAGTGAGTGTTGCAACCGAGGACAGACGTTCTGTGAACTTGTGAGCTTCTGTGATCCACTTCGTGGCTGAGCCGTTGATGCCCCTAGACTTTTCCACTTCACAATAACAGCACTAACAGCTAATTGGGGCAGCTCTAGCAGGTCAGAAATTGTACAACCTGACTTGTTAAAAAGGTGGCATTCTGTGACGGTGCCACATTCAAAGTCGCCGAGCTCTTCAGTAAGGTCAATTCCATTTCCAATGATTGTATATGGAGATTGCATGGTTGTGTACTCAATTTCAATACTCCTGTCAGCAACTAATTCTCTCATTTAAAGAGGAGTCCACATATTGTTGTATAAATAGTATATGTCACTACACCAGATTAGCTTTGATCTCAGCCCTACAACGACTGATAGGGTTAGGGACCAGGACCTATTTCAGGGCAAAACTATCAACTTGCATTGCCAAGTAAGTGTTGTAGCACCCTCATTATAGCATGAGATTAGGTCTACCTTGAAAATATGGCCTAGTCTTTGTCTTGTTCAGGTAAAATGTTTACCAGTTTTGCCAATAGGAGGATTTACCTAAAATGTATTCAACTAATATATACTATAAGTGACTCATGAGCAATTAAAATGTGTCATCCATCGTGGTCGTGACTCGTGAAACATTCAATATGGCCGTTGCTCTGTCTGTGACTTCAGCACCATGGACAGCATCACCGCATTCAGATTCGAGAGAGTTCTCCGCAGAAGGCAATTGTACAATTTCATTGCATGACATTGCAAAACAAGTCACGTTTTCACTTCCGCAATGTCCTCCAGAAGTTATTTAGAATACTAATCTCCAGGAGGTCCAGCCATGCTAGCCTCTCCTAGCAGGGAAATTGAGCCTATAATGCTATTTTTCTCATAATGAGAATTATGATGACTGGCAATTGACTACATATACATTCTGATAGTTCAGCTGGATGCTTTTGACATTAATTAGGCTTGCTTAGCCTCAGGACCTAACTTCCCTTCACTTCGTCGTCCTACCTACTGTACGTCTTTAAATGGCGTGTTTTGGAAAGTGAGTAGAGGGAGGGACGGTAATTCTCGTGTGTGAGAATCTAGTGCGAGCCCATCAGTTGCGCTGAGTAGCGCGAACAGAGCGGCGCTGTAGAGAAGCGCGTTCACGGAGAGAGGGGGATAAAGAGAGAGAGAGATTGAGCCATTCCGGGGACAGAGAAAGAGAGCGCTGCACTGGTAATAACCTTCTTATCACCTTACCATCATCATCACGAGCATCTACTGGATGTACTAAAACCAAACGGTGTTTTGCTGTATGAGACTTTATTTGGGATTATTGAGATATTGTTTGAACATTTTTACGGTAATGAAGGTAAGAATAGCTGTTTTTTTTTGTATTTCAAAAATAATAATATTCTCTGTTCTTTATTTTACTGAGTAAACCGGTAAAACGACTCATGTATTCTACAACAGTTTTGGGTTTATTTTGACATCTTCAAAAGGTCTTTGGACGAGGGGATACAGTGATGCACATACATTTTGCGTCGGCCAGTTTTGGGGATGTTTTAGACTGATGTGGAATTCTAGGACCGCTGGACAATTTTTTTTGGAGGAGAACTCTCCTTATCAACAAACAAAGTAAGTAACTTATATGGCGTTTGAAACAAGCAATTTGTGGATAAGGTCAAGGCATAATTATTAGGATATAAATATAGCTCGTCGTGTTGAGGAGGGAAACGCAAGCACGGCAAAGTTTCAGTTCATTTAACGGCTGTATAAATGCGCTCACACATTGCTCCGAACATTCTGGGACTAGTCATCTGAATATAAGGATGAGGTAAGCGTCATAATATGAACTATCACCACGAATGCATAAAGTTGTAATTACACAATGTTCCAGTAAACGAAGGAACGAACCCAAATCCTGTAACAAATCCTTGTTGGTCACATCGTGCAGACTGCCCTCGTGCCTGGAGCAGGAATTGAGCGCGAGGAGGAGAGAGCATCACGAAGTAGGCTACCTTCGCTCTCCGTTGATATAGTCTTTATCGGAGCCCTATCGTTGAAAATGTATTTTGAATGATTTGAATAGTTGATGTAGGTTTATTGCAGCTGATATAGTCTAACAATTCCACATTACTTCAGTTGATGAAGATCAATGTTCTGGTAAACGCGGGCATGTGACCGGGCCCTCTGAGTTGGCTGTTCTTTGTAAGGATTCATATTTGTATTTCAAGGACAACCCTTCAAATGTAGATTAAGGCATACGGTCAGAGGTAGCATATATGCCTATATTCGAATCGAAGTATCTTATCACTATGAGAGTAAAACATATGACCATTAATTCATAAATCACATTATTTTCTATAGGTAATGACAGAAAACTGCAAAGCTGAAAAGTGTGTTTGACCTGTTAAGCATTTCGAAGCAGCAGCGTGTATGTTAAAGTCTTGCGGGATTTGATGTCATATTAAACCGTACCCCCCAATGAGATTCCCCCTCAATGAGACAGAATCTCGGTGCTGAGTGAATGTGACAGATAGGGAACGCAGCGGATGGAGGCAGATAGTTCAGCTCACAGTGTGAAATACGTTACCCCCGACCGACAGACACATGAACCTTCACCTGTTCCGTCAAATAAATTTCACACCAACCCCCCTCATAGATTTAACTCAAAATAATGTTTACAACCACACCTTAGTGCTGAGCTATTAACCAAAATGTTTGTTATTTTTTGTTTTTTTTAAACAACGAATTCTCTTACAATTAAATTAGTTGAATTCCATTTTTTTAATTTTTTTTTTAAATGTGAGCTCAAGAGTGTCACAAAATGAGTCATAATACCCATAAAACCTAGAGGTCAACAAGGAAATGGTTCCAATCAGGGAAATGGTTCCAATCGTTTTTCCTTCATTCATTTTTCCCATAGGGGATTTTAGAAACACTTAAAATAAGGGCTGTGTTTTGGGTACTGTAGGTTTACCATGGCGTGAGGTTTTGATAACCATGTAAATCTCTATAGGACAAGGTGACTTTCATCAATATATTCACCTGTATTTACCCCCCAAAATGAAATGCTTATTAGGCTATCATAAAGAACTACAAGTTTTTAAAAATTGAACCTTTATTTAACTAGGCAAGTCAGTTAAGAACAAAGTCTTATCTACAATGACGGCCTGCCTCGGCCAAACCCTAACCTGGACGACGCTGGGCCAATTGTGCGCAGCCCTATGGGACTCCCAATGGTGGAAAAAAGATTGGAACCATTTCCCTGTTTGACCGCTAGGTTTTATGGGTATTATGACAACTCCACTATGGAGTTCTATGGGCAAATTGCTCTGCAGTTTATCTAGAGATAAATCAGATAATGCCCAAACTGTAGAATGTAGTAGGGAGTTGTAATTTCCAACAGACCAGTGTTCTACATAGTTTAGTGCAGAAAACATAATTAACTACAATGACCACAATCCATTGCGCAGCTACATCATCTGATCTGTTTCATTTACACCTGCTATGAATGCGTGATAAAAAGAGGGGATTCGCGAGGGTTCTCTACCTGAAAATACATGATCTAAGTGATTGGTTGTTGGTATTCAGCAGTCATAACAGTAGACCTTATTTTCTTTTAAATACTAAAGTAGCGATTTATGTCCGACAGCAGATCTATAGACATGAGATGACTTGGAATGAAACAATAGTCATCAAATGAAACAAGTGTAATATCACACAACTGGTATTAAAGTAATGTGAATATATGATGGTTAACCTCTTGAGCTTATGGCTCAATACTGCCCCCGTTGGAGGAAGTGCGTGCCCATAGTAAACTGAAAATATTTTTTTCCAAAATTGCTAATATATGCATATAATAATAATAATTGAATAGAAAACACTCTAAAGTTTCTAAAACCGTTTAAATTATGTCTGTATGTAAAGCAGAACTCTCAGGGCAGCCTTTCTCCCAAACTCTCTCTTGTCAAGAGAAAAGTTGGGTCAACTTTGACGTCATCGCCCCCACCCTTCCCAGGCAGCTACCGATCTGGGAACAGTATGTATTTGTTCAGCGCGATGTCTGCTTTCAATTGGCACGTTCATTGTTTGAATTTCGCGCTCCCTCATCCTTTGGCGGGCGAAAATGCCCGGTTCACTCTCACATACATGCACTCTATTCGATTTGGGGAACGTTCTTTTCCAATAGACACCAGTTGAAGCCGGTTCGTTTGTTCGCGATGATCATTGTTTTACATGATAAAAACATCATTTTGCTCGATTCTGCACTTAGTTTGACCAGTTTAGTCAACATATAATATGTAATTTTGAAGTTTGATTGCGCAAGAGTGCGGGACCAGAAGGAGCAGAAGTTATTTTGGGTGCATTTCAGCTGAAGCTGTTAGCATATGCTAATACAAAGACGCACAACTTGAAACCAAACGATGTATTGGGTAAGTATGACTCCTTCTACGTCTTCTGATCGAAGAACATCAAAGGTAAGGGAATATTTATGTGGTTATTTTGGGTTTCTGTGGACTCCAAACGTAGAGGAGACACTGCTAATATCTGAGCGCCGACTCATAGCATAGACTAGTGAACGAATTCTGCCTTATTCCATTTATTAACGTTAAAAATAAATGTAACACAGCGGTTGTATTAAGAAGAAGTGTATCTTTGTAACTATATGTAGAACATGTATATTTAGTCATGTTTATTGCTTGTTATCTGACGTTATCTGTCCGAGCTATCATAATTTCTCCGGACATTTTGAGTAGCATTTTTTGAAATGTCATCATTGTAAACAGAGATTTATGGATATTAATGGCATATTATTGAAAAAAAAAAAATGTACTGTGTAACATGTAATATTACTGTCATCTGATGAAGATTTTCAAAAGGTTAGTGAATTATTTATTTTTTAATCCTACTTTTAAATTTTATATTTTCTGGGACAAAATGGCCGCCGCTTGCATTTTGTTTCGGTGGTGGTCTAATATAAATGTGTGCTATGTTTTCGTAAAACATTTTAGAAATCTGACTTGCTGGGTAGATGAACAAGGTGTTTATCTTTCATTTGAGCTATTGGACTTGTGTAGGTGTGGAGGTTAAATATGTCTAAGAATATTTTTTCACATTTTGCGTTATGCTAATGAGCTTGAGCCGTAGTCACGATCCCGGATCCGGGATGGGTAGCATCAAGAGGTTAATAACCAGTGATGAACAGTCACTACCATCATGGGACTTTACTTGTTTTATTATGTGTTGATACAGCATTCAATGTTTAAAAAAAAATCTTGATCATTTTTTTCATAATCCAACCGAAACCAACTCAAAAAAGCACTAAATCGTTCAACACTACCACGAATAGCATGGTGTATTTTTTTATTTGGATATCGACTGTGCCACTTCAGCATGCTTTTGTGGCACTGTTGATACCACACAGTGCTACAGGCCAGTAGGTCGAGGGTTCGCCGACCACCACAGATGGCCTCACTCTCCCTGCCAATTTCATTACACTACGATCAGAGCCGGCTGCACACAATCATCAACTGGCGGATATCAGATTTAACATTTTTATGCCATATTTATAATGAACTAAAATAGTTTCACAGGTTTCTGTGCCAACGCACACACAACTAATAATCAAAGCATAACGACTTTGGGCACTTCAATATCATGGTTTCCGTTTGACACCACAATCAATAGGCAATCTCTACAAACAGAAAATACCTCGCTACCTTGCAGGCCTACTCATTATCAAAGGATTGGCTTGACAATCACCAAACTTTATGTTGTTGAATGGCCGCTGCACAGTTTGGATTGATTGATTGATTTTATTTGTCAGTAATAAAAATCTATACATACAGTCCCTTCAGAAAGTATTCAAACCCTTTTTATAAAATTTGTTACAGTATAGCCTTATTCAAACATTTATTGAAACACATTTTCCTCATCTACACACAATACCCCTTAATGACAAAGCAAAAAAAGTTGACATTTTTGCTATTTTATATATATATATTTTTTTTAATTAGACATTTAAGAATTCAGACCCTTTACTCAGTACTTTGTAGAATTAACTTTTGCAGCGATTATAGCATCAAGTGTTTTTTGTATTACGCTACAAGCTTGGCACATCTGTATTTGGGGAGTTTCTCCCATTCTTCTCTGCAGATCCTCTCAAGCTCTGCCAGGTTGGATGGGGAGCGTTGCTGCACAGCTATTTTCAGGTATTTCCAGAGATGTACGTTCGGGTTAAATTCGTGCTCTGGCTGGGCCACTCAAGGACATTCAGAGACTACTCCTGCGTTGTCTTGACTGTGTGCTTAGGGTCGTTGTCCTGTTGGAAGGTGAATCTTTGCCCCAGTCTGAGGTCCTGAGCGCTCTGGAGCAGGTTTTCATCTCTGTACTTTGCTCTGTTCATCGTTGCCTTGATCCTGACTAGTCACCCAGTCCCTGCCGCTGAAAAACATCCCCACAGCATGATTCTGCCACCACCATGCTTCACCGTAGGGATGGTGCCAGGTTTCTGTAGATGTTAAGCTTGGCATTTAGGCCAAAGAGTTCAATCTTGGTTTCATCAGACCAGAGAACCTTCAATGCTGCAGACAAGTTTTGGTACCCTTCCCCAGATCTGTGCCTCGACACAATCCTGTCTCCGAGCTCTACGGACAATTCCTTCGACCTCATGGCTTGGTTTCTTCTCTGACATGCAATGTCAACTGCGTGACCTTATATAGACAGGTGTGTGCCTTTCCAAATCATCTCCAATCAATTGGATCAAGTTGTAGAAACATCAAGGATGATGAATTTAAGCAGGATGCAACTGAGCTCAAATTCAAGTCTCATAGCAAAGGGATTGAATACATGTTTATTACTTTTAATACATTTGCAAACATTTCTAAAAATCTGTTTTGGCTTAGTCATTATGAGGTATTGTGTATAGATTGCTGCGGATTAGTTTTCTTCATAAATCCGTTTTAGAATATGGCTGTCACGTAAAAAAATGTGGGAAAAAAATCAATGGTTCTGAATACTTTCCCAAAACACTGTAAGGGATTTATTTCCATTGTGCTCCCTATGAATTAATATGTAGTGCGTATAAAAACAACTTCCCATATACCACATAAAAATTACAAGCTAAATGGGTTTCCACCTCATTTGCAACTCTAGGCTTACTGTTGGTTTTGCCACAAAAAAATGTTGCGTAGGTATAGGGAATGTGCCCACTCTGGTATTGGTATGTGCTCTCTAGTCAACAGCTCACAGATACAGTGGGGGTATATTCTACTACATGATGAGATTATGGACAAAAGTGGGTAAGATATTTTTTGGGGGAGGACAAATGGCTGCCAAACATCAATCATGTCACCAGAATAAGACCCTCAATATTTATTGAAAGGATCATCAAGCTCATCACCCTGTGAAGTTCATCTTTACTGATTTCATCTGCACCCTAATATTCCGCATGCTTTCCCATGATGTCATGACATTTTCTATCCGACATGTACTTTACCCACTTAAAAAGGTTGGATGGAAACCTGATTAATGTTAAGGCTTTTTGAGGATGCTGGAATGATATTTTAGACAAATGCTGGCATGCCTAGAGGAGAAACGCTGGCATGCCTGGATAAGAAATGCTGGCATGCCTAGAGAAGAAACGCTGGCATGCCTAGAGAAGAAACGCTGGCATGCCTAGAGAAGAAACGCTGGCATGCCTAGAGAAGAAACGCTGGCATGCCTAGAGAAGAAACGCTGGCATGCCTAGAGAAGAAACGCTGGCATGCCTAGAGAAGAAACGCTGGCATGCCTAGAGAAGAAACGCTGGCATGCCTAGAGAAGAAACGCTGGCATGCCTAGAGAAGAAACGCTGGCATGCCTAGAGAAGAGACGCTGGCATGACTAGAGAAGAAACGCTGGCATGCCTAGAGAAGAAACGCCGGCATGCCTAGAGAAGAAATGCCGGCATGCCTAGAGAAGAAACGCTGGCATGCCTAGGGAAGAAACGCTGGCATGCCTAGAGAAGACTTGAAGTAGCCTAATCAGATCTGTAACGTCGACACAGGGAGTCGGGAAGCAGGTGCAGTTAGTGAGTTTAATATGAACGAACATAGAACGATACAAAAGAGAAACGTTGGACAAGGAAACATAACCAATACTGTCTGATAACTGATAACAAAAGAGTGCTATATAAAGGGTAAGTAATCACGGAGTAATTAAGTCCAGGTGAGACTGATGATGAGACGCAGGTGTGCGTAAAGATGCCATTACCGGTGTTAGTACACCAGCGACGTTGAGCGCTGGAGAGGGGGAGAGGGGATAGACGTGACAGTACCCGACGCACGGCTCCAGACACAGGATGACGCCAGCCAGGAGGACGGCCCGGGAGCAAGGAGCGCACCAGTCCGGACGACGAAGGTGGAATTCTCAGAATTGCTGTTGCTGTGGACCGTGTCCCTCCCAGTCCCCCAGGTACTGGAACCAACTCCCATGACGTCAGGAGACCAGAAGTGATCTGACGGTATAGGTGGGGCTCCCCTCGATGTCCAAGAGAGGCAGAGGGGTGTCATGGGGGACAACATCAGCCAGGGGACCAGGAACCACTGGCCTGAGGGGGGAAACATGAAAAGATGGTGATATCCGGTAGTTAGTCGGGAGTTTTAATCTGTAAATTACCTCGTTGGCCCTCCGGATGACCTTGAACAGCCCCACAAACAGGGGACTCAGCCTTTTACAGGGCAGGCGAAGTGGGAGGTTCCTGGTAGAGAGATCACCAGGATGGAACACGGGAGCATCATCGCGGTGGATATGCGCCTGCTCTTTCTGACGGTGGACGGTGCACTGGAGTCTCATGTGGGCATCGTTCCATACTACTTCTGCGCACTTGAACCACTCGTCCACTGCAGGAGCTTCGTTCTGGCTCGGAGTCCACAGAGTCAGGTCCGGCTGATAACCCAGAACACACTGGAAGAGAGTCAGCCCAGTGGAGGAGTGTTGCAATGAATTCTGGGCGTTTTCACCCCAAGGAACGAATCAGGACCACACCCTCTGCCGGTCCTGGCAGTGACTTCTCAAGAACATCCCCAGCTACAGGTTCATCCTCTCCACCTGCCTGTTAGATTGAGGCTGGTACCCGGAAGGGAGGCTTACCGTGACACCCAGCCTTCCATACACCAGTTGTGAATTGTGGACCACAATCTGAGACGATATCCTCTGGAAGGCCAAAGTGCTGAAAGACCTGCTGGAACAGTGCCTCAGCGACCAGGAGAGCGGTAGGGAGACCAGAGAGAGGGATGAAACAATATGATTGAGAATCTGTCCTAAACCATCAGAGTGGAGATTAGTGATGAAAGCAATGGACAAATGAGACCAGGGATGCTGAGGCACTGGAATGTGAAGGAGTTTTCCTGCTGGTGCGTGCCGGGGAGATCTAGATTGAGTATATAGTGAACATGAGTTGACATAGTGTGCAGAGTCCTGCTCCAAAGTGGGCCACCAGTATTTCTCAGAAAGGGATTGATTGGTGGCATCGCTGACCTGGGTGGACTGCTGGATGGGCTGGGGTGCTGGCTCTGTAACGTCGACACAGGGAGTCGGGAAGCAGGGGAACTCAGTGAGTTTAATATGAACCCACATAGACCGATACAAAACAAGAGGAACCGTCTGACAAGGAAACATAACCAATACTGGCTGATAACTGATAACAAAAGAGTGCTATATAAAAGGGTAAGTAATCAGGGAGTAATGAAGTCCAGGTGTGACTGATGATGAGATGCAGGTGTGCGTAAAGATGAGTTACCATTACCAGTGGTTAGTAAACCAGGATGTTGGGCACCGGAGAGAGGGAGTAGACATGACAGGTTATGACATTGTGACTGGTTGTGTTGATGGCACACATAAAAGGTCATACATTTTAAAAGTTAAATGATACATATTTTGGCTATAGTACAAGGAATAGCCACTCAGATTGTAGAGGAGGCAGAGCGCGAAACTGGGCTTGCTGGGAGCATTTGTGGCCACACTATTATAGGACGACTTGGGAGAATGATGATCTGCAACAGCCAGCTCATCTCAATATCAGAGGTAAAAATGCAGCCAGACTGGTCTCCTACTGTGCCTTTCTAGACCTTTCTAAACATTCAAATCATAGGGCTTTTGCACCATTATTTCAATGACATTTTCACTGCATCCTAGAGTAGAAATTTGTACTCCCTTGAAAACAATAATGCAATTATTCATTGCATTGTTGTGTTATGTTGTAGGCTTGTCTAGGTAGGATAATTATATTGTCCCTGAACAAGATTAATAGGGGAGCATTTTTAGTTGCGTGTCTCATGTTTAAATGTGTTTTTCATGCCATGAACCGGCCTCTCAGCTGCTTATCAGCTATTCCTATTTGTTCTTGTGGATTCATATTGAAAATTGATGCTGCTTGGAATGCTTTTATGCGTGGTATGATTGCTAGTTAGTCTACTGCAGACCTGGACAAACAATCCACTATTGTCTCTATGAATGGTGGAGAGGGCAGAATAGATATTTAGACTGGCAGACTATATTGACCTGTAGTATAGTAAATGAAAGCGTAGTGCATAAGGGAAGTACCAGAACACCTTGATATAGGGGAGGTGCATGTAAAAATATTAGTACATTTGTCTATGATGGAACAAAATTATATAATAAAACGTGCAAAAGACTGAATGTAAACCAGTGAAAAAACGCACCACACTCCCCTCTGCCCAATAAACAAATACAACCCTCCCCAAAGTAAAAAAATACAACCCTCCCCAAAGTAAAAAAATACAACCCTCCCCAAAGTAAAAAAATACAACCCTCCCCAAAGTAAAAAAATACAACCCTCCCCAAAGTAAAAAAATACAACCCTCCCCAAAGTAAAGTAAAAAAATACAACCCTCCCCAAAGTAAAAAAAAATACAACCCTCCCCAAAGTAAAAAAAATACAACCCTCCCCAAAGTAAAAAAATACAACCCTCCCCAAAGTAAAAAAATACAACCCTCCCCAAAGTAAAAACATAAAGGTTTTACAACCCTCCAATACTTTAGTCCCAAATGTAGATCTGCCCCTAACGGTACCTCATGCCATCTGTCCCTAACGGTACCTCATGCCATCTGTCCCTAACGGTACCTCATGCCATCTGTCCCTAACGGTACCTCATGCCATCTTCTCATATCTGTTGGCCTTGAATAATTAAATGCAGATATAACGGAAAATGTAGGCGATATATAGTAACGCATCCTGTAACAGCGACGGGTTTAGCCTAATGCAAACAGAAATTAGATGGAAATCTGACTACGCCAGTGGAGGCTGCTGAGGGGAGAATAGCTCATAATAACATCTGGAACTGAGCGAATGGAATGGCATCAAACCACATTGTTTATGTATTTGATAGCATTCCACCGATGTCACTCCAGCATTAAAATGAGCCCGTCCTCCCCAATTAAGGTGCAACCAACCCCCTGTGGCCTATGCCTATAGTTCATGTGTGTAGCGTATAATTGAGTCGTTGAATACGTAGCCTAATATAAGGCACATTACATAAAACATCTTCGATCTGTTTTAACAGCAATTACAGGCCTAATATGGACAAAAAAATCAGAATATATTATAATGGAGTCCTTGAATATGTTATATAACCCCTGAAACATTGTTTTAATTCAAGAGATGGACACCCGATCCCATAGTATTGTGCTCCCAATAACTCATCCTGATTGACTGAAGCAGGTCTAGAGAGAGGCAGCATGGGCCGTTTTCATAGAGAGACTAGCTGGATATCAGGTTTCATGGAACCATGGCCCCTTAGCTAATTATCGCTACCACTTCTGAATGGAAACCTGTGTACCTTATTAGCTGATACCAGGTCTGCTTCCCCATAGGCCCTGGTCAAATGTAGTGCGCTATGTAGGGAATATGGTGCCTTCTGGAGGATGCACATTAAGCCTTCTGCATCTATATATCTCTCACTATGGGGCAATAACATGGACATTCTGTATATCAATTTGTTACAGGTCAATACACCCTTCCTGGCCCTTTGACCTCTCTCTGGATTTAACTTTAGATAGTGTTAGTTAGCATGACTTCTCAATAACAACGCTAACTAGTACCTTATCAGCTAATACTACAGGTCTGTATCTTACATTTGAGTTATTTAGCAGATGCTCTTATCCAGAGAGACTTACAGGAGCAATGAGGGTTAAGTGCCTTGCTCAAGGGCACATCGACAGATTTTTCACCTAGTCGGCTCAGGGATTCAAACCAGCAAACTTTCTGTTACTGGCCCGACTTTACTGGCCCAACGCGCTTAACCACTAGGCTACCTGCCTCCTCACAGTGGAGCAATAGCGTTGACAGGACATACCAATGGGTCACTAAGCCTTCCCAGGCCCTGTAACCTCTCTCTAGACCTACTATCCCCAGAAGGAAACACCTTTAGACAGGTCCAGAGAGCAGAGCAGGCTAAACAATGGCGGTTGTCAATGACTGCATCCCAAATGGCACCATATTCCTTATAGAGTGCACTACTTTTGATCAAGGCTCTGGTCAAAAGTAGTTTACTGCGTAGGGAATATGGTGCCATTAGGGACGCAGGCCAATAGAGAGCAGGCCCAGGATGGTGGTTGAGTCATTGTCAATGAGAGCCACCACATTGTATTAGCATTAGAGAGTATCGGTGCCCAGAAGACAACAGAAGGCTTACTGCTCTCTGCAAATAGATTAACTTCTCAGAACAGGCAGGTGGTTAAAGAGCCTATTGTGTGTCAGCATATGTCGCTCTGGTAACACCATGATTTGACTCGGCATTTGTCTGGGGCTGAAGAGACCATGGACAGAGACCACACAATGACAAGGGCAGCAGGCTGGATGAGTACACACGTTGGCCTACTAATGTATGTAGAAGGATATAAGGCTTATCTGACTGAAGACAATGAATGAATAATCTTTTGTATTGCTCTTTTGAGCTCATGAAAGAGTACAAGATAAATGTTTGGTTAGACTTTTGCCTTTTAATTGGATGGTTAATAAAGGCCTCATGTCGTGTTTAGGTCACTTGTAGGGTAATGAGTTTCCTTTCAGTAAGTCAACTTCGGTACAACATACTATTGGGGCATCACACTCTCACGACTTTGGTACAACATACTATTGGGGCATCACACTCTCACGACTTCGGTTGAAGGATTTACAATCACGCCTGACAAGGCCAAAACAAGGCCTCGCTGGAAGCCCTGCCTTCCACAGGTGTTAAGCTTGAGGATCAGATTCATTCCTTCAATTATTCCGCTCCTTACCTCGGTGTGAACAGGAACGATTCACGCTACTAAATCAAACAGTTGGAACATGAGACTGTATTGTGCCAAATAAGCTGTCCTTTAGTGGTAGATGGTGCTCACCCCCTGGACATTGCAGTAGTAGTAAAATCACTGGGGAAGCCAATCCCCCCAAAAAGGGTGTATTGTGTTGTGATAATTGTGTTGTTTGCTCTATAACCTGTTAGTTCATATGCCTTGACACCGTGATCCTGTATGTAGGCCTAAGGCCAAGACCATAAGAAGACACAGTGACAGAACACGTTCAACCACACATTTGTTTCATTACAAAACCGGAGAGCAACATCTGTCCAGTGAAGTCCACAAAACATATTGCATGTAACAGACAGTTACATGACCTACAGCCTGGTCAAGCAAGGTGGCATGACTGGCCTGTGAGGATCAGGTCTACAGAGATATCTCTCCCTCCCGCAGAGGGAAAGAGGTATGGCGGTGGGGGGTTTTATGACATCATGCCCATCGCAAATTATAAGGCAGCAGACCAACTCCTTTCTGGTCTTTAATGTGAGAGATCGGAATGTCTGTGTGCCCTGTGAAGAGTCTACTACCCAAAATTACAGAACATCAAATCAATAGACTTTGGGACAATATATTTCATCTTCCGAATGGGAATAATTATGGGATATGAAAATTAAAGTCTATTTTACGATGTCATTGAAAGTTAAATGAGGACGTTATAACGGAAAACATTGGAACTTGAAGAGTTTATGATGTTTACATCCTTCACTTTGTGTAGAAAATATCCAGATTAAAGAGAATGTTTTTGTGACGATGAGGCTGTGATTTTAGTTGACTAACGAGATCATAGTAAATTGTGATACCTTGCCTTGTAACTAGCTACGCCCCAGGGAACCCAGGGAGTGTGTCATAAAGACAGAAACGCCACCTATCTACCCTAGGGTATAAACATGTGAGTTAAGAATTTACATATCAGAATAGAGGACCATGCGCTGAAGCCAGGGTCCACAATTAGTGGATGACCCCAAAATACAATACGAGGTTGAAGAGGACAAATTAACCTCTTAGCAATCAATGCTACATTTGAGTACTGTATCTAAGAAGGTGAATTCAAGCAGGACCACCCGGTTATTCTCTTCAAGTCACCGGTTGTCTACACAGCCCTCATACCCACGCTGGGAGCATCGACACGGCTGATTAGCCTCCTCAGAAGACTACTCTCACAGAAATATTGCAAGGAAACAGACAACTAAGAGAAAGGACATTGTGACATCTTGTGGATAATCAGAGACTTACCCCCGATAACGAAGGAGACAGCCATCGAAAGAACAAGGCCGTACCTATCCCACTAAGCGGAACTTGGTCCACGAAGACAAACACAATGGAAGCCTTCAACACGTAAATACATGCATTACAATTCTTACCCATAAGAGCGGCAGTTCAGGGCGTTTGGGGTGTTTGGGCTAAACTAAGCATAGTTTACAAATGCATCCAGGTGTTGCTTTTCTCTCTTGCATTTCTCTCTCTCTCTCTCTCTCTCTCTCTCTCTCTCTCTCTCTCTTTAAATCTCCATCTTGTGTAACACGTGTCATATTGTGTTGGTCCGCTAGGGAACTGTTGTCATTGTATTAAGTTCTAATCAATAACTGCAACTGTGTGTGTGTGTGTGTGTATCCTATGTTATCATTTAGCTTATTGGTAAATAAATAATGAACTAAATTTGTGTGATACGAAATGATTAGAGAGACGGGTTTGTGTAAATTATTTAGTTATTTATTTTAATTTTACCCCCTTTTCTCCCCAATTTCGTGGTATCCAATTGTTAGTAATTACCATCTTGTCTCATCGCTACAACTCCCGTACGGACTCGGGAGAGACGAAGGTCGAAAGCCACGTGTCCTCCGAAACACAATCCAACCGAGCCGCAATGCTTCTTAAAACAGCGTGCCTCCAACCCGGAAGCCAGCCGCACCAATGTGTCGGAGGAAACACCGTGCACCTGGCTACCTTGGTTAGCGCACACTGTGCCCGGCCTGCCACAGGAGTCGCTGGTGCGCGATGAGACAAGGATATCCCTACCGGCCAAACCCTCCCTAACCCGGACGACGATAGGCCAATTGTGCGCCCCCCCCACGGACCTCCCGTTCGCGGCCGGTTGCGAGGGGTTTGTGTAAATTTAAATGACTATGGGATGTTCAGAATGAGACTGATATGAGGAAATGATTGACTGCTATAAGGAAATGGTTGACTGCTATGATATTGAGATTCTGATTTAATCTTGAGTTCATTTGGAAACGGTAACTCATTATCTGAGGACAGCGCCCCGCATACAAAAGCATGAAAAACATATTTCAACCAGGCAAGTGCAACACAAAAGTCAGAAATAGCGATATAATAAATGCCTTACCTTTGATCTTCTTCTGTTGGCACTCCAAAAGGTCCCAGATACATCACAAATGGTCCTTTTGTTCGATAATGTCCTTCTTTATATCCATAACAACTCAGTTTAGCTAGCGCGCTTCAGTCAATAATTCATCCAGTTTCCCTCCATCAAAATGCATACAAAATGAATCCCAAACGTTACTAATGAACTTTTCCAAACAAGTCAAACAACGTTTATAATCAAACCTTAGGTACCCTAATATGTAAATAAACAAACAACATTTAAGATGGAGAATCGTCATTGTCTTTACCAAAGAAAAATATAAAAGAAAGCGCCCTCTTCCACCCGCTTGGAAACACTACAGCCATAATGGGAGCCACCTAGAAAAACAACCATTTCTGGCTGATTTTTCCAAAAACCAGCATGAAACTCTTTTTAAAGACTGATGACATCTAGTGGAAGCCCTAGGAATTGCCCTGCAATCTGGGAGGATTTTGCCTTACAATTTAAGTGATAGGCTGATTTCTTTTTTTTGGGATGGTTTGTCCTCGGGGTTTCGCCCGACATATCCATTCTATTATACTCAAAAACATAATTTTAACACTGTTTTCTATCCAAATCTACCAATTATATGCATATCCTAGCTTATGGGCCTCCGTAACAGGCAGTTTACTTTGGGCACGCTTTTCATCTGGACGTGAAAATACTGCCCCCTACCCAAGAGAGGTTAAACAAACTTTTCCCGGGGTGCCCCAGTTTACTGAGTTAATTGTTATATTTTTAATTTAATCACGTAATAATAAACATAGTAAATGATTCGATAAATAGCATGCTATCGCATTAACAATTGCAATGTCACGACAAAGGTAATGTTTCTGACATTTTCAAACTATTAAGCAACTTTTGATTTAGAACCATGGAGTGCTACTGCAAATCACAAAGAAAACAGGAGCTGCTTCCTCTATTCCAGCTCCATTTCAACTTCAACATTTCAACATCATCTAATCACCTAAATATTTTATCCAATCAATGCCAGCTAAATATGATGTGGCTGTCCATGGTACTGATTTCTGTGTTTGTGTGTGTGTGTGTGTGTGTGTGTGTGTGTGTTTTGTATTTTTGTATTTTCTCTGTAAATGTTTTGGGGAAGCCTGGCTTCCTTTGGCATCCATGAATACTGAGACATCGTGTGCTGAAGTTTGTATGGCTCTCATTACCTTCCCAATCACAAACAATTAGTTAATTAATTCCTCAAATTGCTTGGCCTGGCTATAGCAATAAATAAGATGGCTGACGTGACTGAAACAACACAGTCTAACAAGCCAGGTTTGGGTTTGTGCCCTAATTTTGTCATTTTTTTATTTCACCTTTATTTAACCAGGTAAGGCAGTTGAGAACAAGTTCTAATTTGCAACTGCGACCTGGCCAAGATAAAGCAAAGCAGTTCGACACATACAACAACACAGAGTTACACATGGAGTAAAGCAAACATACAGTCAGATAATACAGTAGAAAAATCTATACACAGCATGTGCAAATGAGGTAGGATAAGAGAGGTAAGGCAATAAATAGGCCATGGTGGCAAATTAATTACAATATGAGATGAATGTGCAAGTTGAGATACTGGGGTGCAAAGGAGCAAGATAAATAAATAAATAAATACAGTATGGGGATGAGGTTGATTGGATGGGCTGTTTACAGATGAGCTATGTACAGGTGCAGTGATCTGTGAGCTGCTCTGACAGCTGGTGCTTAAAGCTAGTAAGGGAGGTAAGAGTCTCCAGCTTCAGAGATTTTTGCAGTTCGTTCCAGTCGTTGGCAGCAGCGAACTGGAAGGAGAGGCGGCCAAAGTAAGAATTGGCTTTGGGGGTGACCAGAGAGATATACCTGCTGGAGCGCGTGCTACGGGTGGATGCTGCTATGGTGACCAGCGAGCTGAGATAAGGCGGGGCTTTACCTAGCAGAGACTTGTAGATGACCTGGAGCCAGTGGGTTTGGCGACGAGTATGAAGCGAGGGCCAGCAAACGAGATCGTACAGGTTGCAGTGGTGGGTAGTATATGGGGCTTTGGTGACAAAACAGATGGCACTGTGATAGACTGTATCCAATTTGTTGAGTAGAGTGCTGGAGGTATTTTGTAAATTACATCGCCGAAGTCTAGGATCGGTAGGATGGTCAGTTTTACAAGGGTATGTTTGGTAGCATGAGAGAATGATGCTTTGTTGCAAAATTTGAAGCCGATTCTAGATTTCATTTTGGATTGGAGACATTTAATGTGAGTCTGAAAGGAGAGTTTACAGTCTAACCAGACACCTAGGTATTTGTAGTTGTCCACATTAGAGGTCGACCGATTAATCAGAATGGCCGATTAGTTGGGGCCGATATTTCAATATTTCATAAGAATCGGAAATCTGTATTTTTGGACACCGATTTGACCGATTAAAAAATATATATATATATTTTTGTTACAACTTTTATTTAACTACGCAAGTCAGGTAAGAACACACCTTACCTTCTGAGCTCCGGGATTCAATCTTGCAACCTTACAGTTAACAGGTTCAACGCTCTAACCACCTGCCTCTCATTGCACTCCACGAAGAGCCTGCCTGTTACACGAATGCAGTAAGGAGCCAAGGTAAGTTGCTAGCTAGCATTAAACTTATCTTACAATGTAACAGGAATATTTAGACTTAGGGATGCCACCCGTTAGATAAAATTCAGAACGGTTCCCTATTTCACTGAAATAAGAAACGTTCAGTTTTCGAAATTATAGTTTCCAGGTTAGACCATATTAATGACCTAAGGCTCGTATTTCTGTGTGTTATTATGTTACAATTAAGTCTATGATTTGATATTTGATAGAGCAGTCTGACTGAGAGGTGGTAGGCAGCAGCAGGGTCATAAGGTTCAAGCATTGCGTGGTTCATGACTTCAAGCCTATTAACTCCCAAGATTAGGCTGGTGTTATCGATGTGAAATGGCTAGCTAGTTAGCTGGGTGTGCGCTAATAGCATTTCAATCTGTGACGTAACTTGCCCTGATGAAGACAGCTTTGCTGTCGAAACGTTGGTAAAATTAAAATTAAAATTGTATCTGAGCTCCTAGAGTGTGCGCCTCTCCTTTATTTTTACGTAACTCGCTCTGAGACCTTGAAGTAGTTGTTCCCCTTGCTCTGCAAGGGCCGCGGCTTTTGTGGAGCGATGGGTAACGCTGCTTTGAGGGTGACTGTTGTCGATGTGTTCCTGGTTCGAGCCCAGGTAGGGGCGAGGAGAGGGACGGAAGCTATACTCTTACACTGGCAATACTAAAGTGCCTATAAGAACATCTAATAGTCAAAGGTATATGAAATACAAATGGTATAGAGAGAAATAGTCCTATAAATACTATATTAACTACTACCTAAAACCTCTTACCTTGGTATATTGAAGTCTCATGTTAAAAGGAACCACCAACTTTCATATGTGACTTTCATATGTTCTGAGCAAGGAACTTAAACGTTAGCTTTTTTACATGGCACATATTGCACTTTGACTTTCTTCTCCAAAACTTTGTTTTTGCATTATTTAAACCAAATGTAACATGTTTCATTATTTATTTGAGGCTAAATAGATCTTTATTGATGTATTATATTAAGTTAAAATAAGTGTTCATTCAGTATTGTTGTAATTGTCATTATTACAAATAAATACAAAAAATTGTCTGATTCATCTTTTTTTTGGTCCTCCATTAATCGGTACCGGCGTTGAAAAATCATAATCGGTCGACCTCTAGCCCACATATTCTAAGTCAGAACCGTCCAGAGTAGTGATGCTGGACGGGCGGCAGCAATCGGTTGAATAGCATGCATTTAGTTTTACTTGCATTTAAAAGCAGTTGGAGGCCACAGAAGGAGAGTTGTATGCCATTGAAGCTCATCTGGAGGTTAGTTAACACAGTTTCCAACAAAGGGCCAGAGGTATACAGAATGGTGTTGTCTGGTGGATCAAAGAATCACCAGCAGCAAGAGCGACATCATTGATGTATACAGAGAAGAGAGTCGACCCGAGATTTGAGCCCTGTGGCATCCCCATAGAGACTGCCAGAGGTCCGGACAACAGGCCCTCCGATTTGACATACTGAACTCTATCTGAGAAGTTGTTGGTGAACCAAGCGAGGCAATCATTTGAGAAACCAAGGCTGTTGAGTCTGCCAATAAGAATTTTGTGATTGACAGAGTCGCAAGCCTTAGCCAGGTCGATGAATACGGCTGCACAGGAATGTCTTTTATCGATGACGGTTATTATATCGTTTAGGACCTTGAGCGTGGCTGATGTGCACCCATGACCAGCTCTGAAATCAGATTGCATAGCGCAGAAGGTACGGTGAGATAATGCTTTAAAATATACTCACGTTTGTTGTCTTGTATGTCTCGGCTTGGTGCATGTGTAAAGGACGTCACGCTGCTTGCTTAGCGAGTACCACTTCCTCCCAATTCAGCCCATACCTTGCGTAGAACTCAGTACCACTGCCTCACAAACACACTTGACCGCCATCAAGCGAATTAGCGGATCACCTCAAAAGCTAGCTAATGAAGGAACGCAAGCAAGATACTTCAGTCTGAGGAATACGTTTCACACAACCCAATGTGCTACATTCACCCCTCAAACGTATTCAACAGCGACCGCAGCACAATAGCAGATCCAGGTCATGGCATAACTGTAAAGGACGTCACACCTGGGACGAACTTTGGCTTGGAATAGCACTGCTTGCCTCTCTTCACAGAAGGGTCTGGGTCCCACCTTGGTGATCCAGTCCTAAGCAGACTTTTGAGACCAGGCTAGCTAACAAGCGCTGCATAGCATGCTAGCCAGGTTAGCTAACCCGCTAAGGCAAGATTGCTACTACTAGCTATTCCTGCCTCCCCATTGTGGAGTTGCTTGGTTAGCTCTCTTGTTTAGTGTACATAGCGTTAAATCGCTTGGTTATTCTTAACGGACTGTGCTGCGGTCAAAGAGGCTAAGCCTAGCTTAGACTAATGAGCCTCCTGGCTAATGTCGGCTACCATGTATAACTTCCAGTGAATGACGCTTACTAGCATTCCCCCGGAGCATTGGCAACCTATTCCTATTTTAAATTCCTGGAGTTGGAGGGAGTAAAGGAAGCGCGGGTTACATGCTCCTTTGATGAGGAAGTAGACCCCGAGCAGCTGCGCCGCTCCACACAAACATAACTGTGATGCCAGTGCCCTGCTTTTTGTCATGGCAAACGGGGCACTATGTCAGCCTTTGCCTGACACCTCTGTGCCTATAAGTGACTCCTATAAGTATAGCCTCTTCATGCAGGCTATACAGTCTCACAGAAGCATGCATGTGTGTTGGAAGCTTGCCCGTGTTTCCTGCTACCCTCTGGCCCCCCCGCGCTCCATGGTGTTCACTGGGTTCAAGGGGTATATCAGTCTCCCCAGGTTGAGAGTAATAAGTTGGGCAATTTGCTCTTGTCGAGGAAATATTGAATCAAATATTTCTCAGATACCGGAGCTTGAGAATTCATATAGACTTTATTACAAAAGTAATAAAGCTGAGCAATTCCATGGAAGAACTGATTCTCCATTCTCAGTACTCTGCTTTTATCCACTTTATGTAAATGATTAATACCTTCTAGCCTTGGTCACCCCAATCTTGTTGTCTTGCTTAGTTTCCATTTTCTGATTGGCCCAGACATTAGGGCATAGATTCTATTGGTGGCGTGACACAACAGACATGCACACTCCTACTGCAGGTCAATTGGTGCCAATAACTGATTAGCTAATGTTACTGTCCAAAGATCTTCACAAGTTCAGGCCGATGTTGTCTATGTATGATTAACCCATATGCATGTCTCGTAGCTTTCACAAGATCAGATATGGCCGAGACCAGTCACGTCTGTGTTGGTCTACCTTGCCTCATCCACACGGATTCTGCTTGCGTTCTGTTTTTTATGTCTAATGGTTAAGGTTTACCTTCACATGTTTTTGATACTATTCAGTCTGCAAGGGCTGTATGCATATAAGTGGAAAGCGTTTGAAATCTGGTGCCAAGTTAATGGCCTTGTTCCTTTCAGTGCTCTGTTAGGGACATACTTATCTTCCGACAAGAGATTTTTGCGCAGGGCTTAGCAGGGCTTCCACGTTAAAAGCGTGTACCACTCCCCCAGTGTGTCAAGTGGGAATTGACGAAGCCTCGCCAGGGGCTTTGTTTTATTACGTAATCCAGTCAGAATGTTCTAGAAACAGCCCTAGCAACAGAAGCTAGAACTCACCAAATCCCATTGTGACATAGAGGAGGACACTATTTGGCATGAAAGGCCCAACACTTGGTTTTGCTTTTCCTGGAAGGTGTACCTTGTCTCAGACCGGTCTCTAAACCTATTGCGTCCACATGAGACTTGGCAGTGTTTGCGGCCTCCTTTGAGCCACAGGAGTCAGTGGATCTGAAGATCCTCTCCTACGAAACCTCCTTCCTCATGGCTTTCGACCTTGGCCAAACGTGTTGGGGAGGACTAAGGTGACATTGTGTCCAAATGCGGCCTTTGCCCTGAAAGTCATGGCTATGTCTTATAGGTCCTTAGCTTTATGAGCTATCTCCTCCTTTTGCTTCTGAAAGCAACTGACGTTACATGCCCTGTGTCCATTGCGAGCTTTACACATGTCCATTTAACAGACCTGGGATATCCAGTTATGTGACCAGCTTTTTGTCTGTTTCACTAATCCAGCTCTAAGCAACATCTTCCCCACTGGATCTCATATAGCAGCGAGGGGCAAGGGTCTACCTAGCCCCACCAGGGGTCTGGCAGTTGGCTATCTCATATAGCAGCCAGGTCTACCTAGCCCCACCAGGGGTCTGGCAGTTGGCTATCTCATATAGCAGCAAGGTCTACCTAGCCCCACCAGGGGTCTGGCAGTTGGCTATCTCATATAGCAGCAAGGGGCAAGGTCTACCTAGCCCCACCAGGGGTCTGGCAGTGTCTTGGGCGTTGTTTTAAAGGTTGACTATAGGAGATATTTGTGCTGTAGCGATTTGCTCATCACCATACACTGTCTGCTCTTAGTGTGCTTACAGCTGGGATGGGGGAAATTCACTAATCAGTGCGGCATGTGCGCAATACTCAGACTACCGCATCTGGCGGGGTCAGGTCTGAGCGGTCTGCCATGGGTCGTTTCATTTAGTATCCCTTATGTTGCAATGAATTTGACTGACTGAAAGGGAACATAACGTTATTCCTATAACTACTGTTCCCTGAAGGAGGGAAATGAGGTACAAAACCTGTTTGGCCCCACGCTGCTCGATCCTGGGCTTTGTGAAGAGCAGTATTAAGTGCTCGAATTCATTCCTTCAATTTATCACCTGTGGAATGCGGGACTTCCAGAGAGTCACAGATTTCATTGGCCTTGTCAGGCGTGATTGTAGATCCTTCAACCGAAGTCACGAGTGAACGAATCCCCATAGTATGTTGTACCTCGTTTCCCTCCTACATGGAACAGTAGTTATAATCAATCATAATGTAAAAAACAAATTCTGACCACGTGGCCTGACAGGGAAGAGGATATTTTGTTTTTGGGCCAGGTCACAAGGTCATGAAAAACTCTGGGCTCTAGTATTTGGTCCTATGCTGCTTGCTAAAGCATGCATACACATGCACAAGGCAAAATTATAGGTGTTTATCAAAATGCATATTACCACGCTCCGAGCACGCAAATTGGAGGACAGGAGAGTCGGTGTCCAAATCAAAGTGTGCTAAACACACCACAGAGGGCACTTCTCGAATGTGTACTCCGTTTGTACATATTTTAAAGCATGCATCGATGCTTCAACGGAAAGTATGCACAGAAATATGCCGCAATTATGTATACAATTATTTAAATGTCTTTCAATTTCTTTAAATTATTTGAGCTGAAGCCAGAGAAAATAAATTCTGACTTTGGAATTAAATGTTGCTGAATAACATCTCATATGTTGCCTGAATAAAAATATTTTATCTTGATAAGTTAAGTAATATATGCTGTGTTAATCTTGTCATGTTTACCTGCCTACAATACACACTGTAGAGTTCCTAGATCGCAAGCCCATACATAGTAAGTCAATAGGTCTAACTGGCTAGCTAGCTAACCACAAAGAATTCGTAGCTAGCTACTCATGAAAAATGTACATTTACCTTGCATAACATCAGTTATAGGTCAATTTTGCCTGTTTAACTAACTGGCTAGCTGTATTATTACGATTCACATATATTGAATTGTAATATTCACATAGTTGTAAGTATTGTGTATATTTTGTTTTGTGTCTATTGTTTCCATTGTCCTGGCTGGAAGAAGGTTCAGTGAAAGGGAGGTGCAGTGTGAGGTAATACAGTAGGGGAGTGAAAGTGCTTCTCAAATGTAATGTTTTATGTGTTCTCTACACTCGTCCTCACAAGACAAGAGAACGTTCTCAGAGAATGCACTTGGAACATGAGTGTGTGGAGCACGGTAGTATGCATATTGAGAAACACCTAGAGTGTATTAATATTTGCATATTCATAAACATTCCCCGCACCTATGGGAGCTACCTCATCAAGTGGGTAGCATCCATAACATCTTCATGAATAGCTGTTTATGATGGTAATCCCCTGAAGATATGGGAATGAAAGGGAATATGGTGCTGCTGGATAATTAGTATGTTTTATCAGGCTGCAGAAGGTCCTTAGGGATACAGTGAGTGGTTAGCTACAGTGCATTTGGAAAGTATTCAGACCCCTTCCCTTTTTTCTATTTATTTGTTACGTTACAGCCTTATTCTAAAATGGATCAAATAAAATCCTCATCAATCTATACCCAAAACCCCATAATGACAAAGCAAAAACAGATTTTTTTTAAATGTTGCTAATATAAGTAAAAACAAAAATACCATATTTTCATAAGTATTCAAACCCTTTGCTATGAGACCCTTTGCTATGAGACCCTTTGCTATGAGACCCTTTGCTATGAGACCCTTTGCTATGAGACCCTTTGCTATGAGACCCTTTGCTATGAAACCCTTTGCTATGAGACCCTTTGCTATGAGACCCTTTGCTATGAGACCCTTTGCTATGAGACCCTTTGCTATGAGACCCTTTGCTATGAGACCCTTTGCCATGAGACCCTTTGCTATGAGACCCTTTGCTATGAGACCCTTTGCTATGAGACCCATCGCTTGAAGAAAAAAGTAAGCAAACACGTTTGGTGTCACCAAAAGGCATGTGGGAGACTCCCCAAACATATGGAAGAAGGTACTCTGGTCACATAAGACTAAAGTTGAGCTTTTTGGCCATCAAGGGAAACCCTATGTCTGGCCCAAACCCAACACCTCTCATCACCCCGAGAACAGTGAAGCACGGTGGGGCAGTATCATGCTGTGGAGATGTTTTTCATCAGCGGGGACTGGGAAAATGGTCACAATGAAAGGAATGATGGTTGGCACTAAATACAGGGAAATTCTTGAGGGAAACTTGTTTTAGTGTTCCAGAGATTTGAGACTGGGACCGAGGTTCACCTTCCAGCAGGACAATGACCCTAAGTATACTGCTAAAGCAACAATCGAGTGGTTTAAGGGGAAACATTTAAATGTCTTGGAATGGCCTAGTCAAATCCCAGACCTCAATTCAATTGAGAATCTGTAGTATGACTTATAGATTCCTGTATACCAGCGGAATCCATCCAACTTGAAGGACCTGGATCAGTTTTGTCTTAAAGAATGGGCAAAAATCCCAGTGGCTAGATGTGCTAAGCTTATAGAGACATACCCCAAGCCGTAATTGCTACAACAGGTGGCTCTACAAAGTATTGCCTTTGGGGGGGTGAATAGCTATGCATGCTGAAGTTTTCCGTTTTTTTTGTGTTATCTCTTGTTTGCTTCACAATAAAAAATATTTAGCATCTTCAAAGTGGTAGGCATGGTGCATTCAATGAATCAAATGATACAACCCCCCCAAATCCATTTTATTTACATGTTGTAAGGCAACAAAATAGGAAAAATGCCAAATTGTCTGAATACTTCTGCATGCCACTGTACATTCCTGAATGCACTGTCTACACACTACCAGAGCTACAATGATGTTACAGGCTACAAAACATGTTCCACCTCACCTCATAGTACTACAGTCATGAGTAGGAAATAGTAGGATTGAGAAAGAGACAGATTGATTATTATTCTTCATAATTGTGACTCCATTAGCTCAACTTACTGTGTGAGTCATTAGGAAAGGCACATATTGATTTATTTGGTAGCACTTTACATTATAGCACATAAGAAAGTGTTAACATCATGGTAATAGTATGGTAACCAGAAATATTGCTTATCTTTCATAATATTTCAATACTGACTGAGACACGTCAATTCAAGCTTTCAAAACTCAGAGTTAAAGGCATCTGAAATGCCAAAGATATCTTCAGTTCATATTTAATTTGTAGGACACATCCATAAATGTAAAAATGCTCATTAACCTTTAATTGATGTTAATATTGGTTACTTAAAGCTATTTAATGACCACGGAGATGTTATCAAATCAGCATTTTTAACAAACTAGGCTTCAGCTATCATCAGCTCAGTTGATTGCAGGACATAAAAGGCAGTAACAATATGATCACACTGGGCACACCACGTCATTTCAAAGTACAGTGAAGTCGGAAGTTTACATACACTTAGGTTAGAGTCATTCAAACTAGTTTTTCAGCCACTCCACAAATTTCATGTTAACAAACTATAGTTTTGGTAAGTCGGTTAGGACATCTATTTTGTGCAAGACACAAGTAATTATTTCAACAATTGTTTACGGACAGATTATTTCACTTATATTTTACTTTATCACAATTCCAGTGGGTCAGACGTTTACATACACTAAGTTGACTGTGCCTTTAAACAGCTTGGAAAATTACAGAAAATGATGTCATGGCTTTAGAAGCTTCTGATAGGCTGATTGACATAATTTCAGTCAATTGGAGGTGTATCTGTGGATGTATTTCAAGGCCTACCTTCAAACTCAGTGCCTCTTTGCTTGGTATCATGGGAAAATCAAAAGAAATCAGCCAAGACCTCAGAAAAAAAATTGTAGACATCCACAAGTCTGGTTCATCCTTGGGAGCAATCTCCAAATGCCTGAAGGTACCACGTTCATCTGTACAAACAATAGTATAAACACAATGGGACCATGCAGCCGTCATACCGCTCAGGAAGGAGACGCGTTCTGTCTCCTAGAGATGAACGTATGTTGGTGTGAAAAGTGCAAATCAATCCCAGGAACAGGAAAGGACCTTGTGAAGATGCTGGAGGAAACAGGTACAAAAGTATCTATATCCACAGTAAAACAAGTCCTATATCGACACAACCTGAAAGGTCGCATAGCAAGGAAGAAGCCACTGCTCCATAACTGCCATAAAAATGCCAGACTACGGTTTGCAACTGCACATGAGGACAAAGATCGTACTTTTTGGAGAAATGTCCTCTGTTCCATCAAAAATAGAACTGTTTGGCCGTAATGACCATCGTTATGTTTGGAGGTAAACGGGGAGGCTTGCAAGCCGAAGAACACCATCCCAACCGTGAATCACAAGGGTGGCAGTATCCTGTGTGGGGGTGCTTGCTGCAGGAGGGACTGCTGCACTTCACAAAATCGATGGCTTCATGAGGAATGAAAATTAGGTGTAGATATGGAAGCAACATCTAAAGACATCAATCAGGAAGTTAAAGCTTGGTCCCAAATGGGTCTTCCAAATGGACAATGACCCCAAGCATACTTCCAAAGTTGTGGCAAAATGGCTTAAGGACAACAAAGTCAAGGTATTGGATTGGCCATCACAAAGCCCTGACCTCAATCCTATAAAAAAATAGTGGGCAGAACTAAAAAGCGTGTGCGAGCAAGGAGGCCTACAAACCTGACTCAGTTACAGGAGGAATGGGCCACAATCCACCGAATTTATTGTGTGAAGCTTGTGGAAATCTACCTGAAACATTTGACCCAAGTTAAACAATTTAAAGGCAATGCTACAAAATACTAATTGAGTGTATGTAAACTTCTGATCCACTGGGAATGTGATGAAAGAAATAAAAGCTGAATAAATCATTCTCTCTACTATTATTCTGACATTTCACATTCTTAAAATAGCGTGGTGATCCCAACTGACCTAATACAGGGAATTTTAATCGGACTAAAATGTGAAAACTGATTTTAAATGTAGTTGGCTAAGGTATATGTAAACTTCCGACTTCAACTATAGTATGTATCATTTGGTAATATTTGTTTTGACACATTGATCAAGGAGATTACAACCTATATTCACCAACTCAAAAATACAGACGAAAAGGTATTTTGACTTTCCAACGTGTTATGTATCTCTATCTTAAAGCACAACCAAATTCCAATGGAAAAGCAATGTCTGATTTTTGATTTAGTTGTGTCATGACTTTGCCCTCTTTGGGTACAGAGAGCACCATCCACCGCTCTCTGCTCCTACAACCATGCTGCTGTGGTCAGAGAGGTCGTAAATTCCTAGGGAAGACCCTGCCTCATGGCCACACGGTATTGAGACAGAGTGAAGTTTCATAGAGAACAAAGGAATTTCTTCCACCTCACAGAACTTGAGGTCCGAACAACATTTCTGTTCCGGAGAAGGTATAAGAGATCGGTGAAGAATCCAGCTACGAACTGGTCCATTTGTTACATTTTGGTGAAGCTCATGGGAGACGGTGCGGCCACATTACCATAACGCTGTTTATATAACAGCCTCAGATATGAGGTTTACATCTAATTGTTGTATAAGATGAATGAGTGAGGATGATACTGTTTGTAAAAATGTGTAATGTGATTTTGGACTGTTTAATGAAGGAAACTCCAATTTCCTTTTGAGTTGAACTTAACCAGAGGACCGCCCATGAGCCAGCCCAGTTAGGGTCAGGCATCCTGGGACAGCCCCTTTTCTGCAATTCCGAATAAAACCCCAACTTTGAGAAGCTCTCACTAGACCATGTTTTTCTCCATTACGAGAGGACAAAGGTTACAGACCATGTTTTCTCTCAATCACGAGAGGACAAAGGTGGAGACGATTGCTGAATCTTTTAACCATACCACGTGGTTAAACTCTTAGACTATCGATACCGACAGAATAAGAACAAGACTTTGATATTAATTACTAGTCTGCAGCTAGGGATTCGGTATCATTGAACTCAAAGAACGACAACCGCAGAGACATCCATTCTACAACAACATGAATAAATGTCACTCTGAACTACCCACGACAGAAAGAGAAAGAGGACAGAAACTCTCAACAGAAACTAACTTTTCAGTAGAGATCCCGACGACACACCTAGCCTAAATATATGTATTGATTGCAGTTGTTCCCGAATGAGTGAGCGTTCATGTGCAAAGGATTAGCATTTCAATTATTATAATTATCAACTTTTCTTCTCAGACGACCCCCACTTCCCTTTTGTACAACAAGCCGTCATGCCGGTTTAGCCCACTAGGGCACATTCTCCTATCATTTCGTGTAACCATATTTACTTTGTTTGTTTGTTTGTTTTTGCATTTCTGTGAATGACTTAGTTAGTAAATAAATGATTTAAGACAATTGATGTATGGATGACTCATAGTGAATACTGGGTTCGTGCAGATAACCAACAATTTACGATGTTTGGTATGAGACTAATGTGAGGTAAAGTAAATCATTCATTAATTCGAAGACTAATTGATCAGATATAAAATATCTGAAAAGTTATATTAGGAAATTATAACTTTGTAATCTGAATATTTTCCTTGGTGCCCCGACTTCCTAGTTAATTACAGTTACATGATTAATCAGTTTAATCGCGTAATATTAATTACAGAATCTTTGATGAAAACGACGTCTTCAGTTAATGATAGTAAAGACACGACAGTTGTCACCCAAAATATCACTGCGCTTTCAACAATTTGAACTGCACAGCAAAGTTAAAATGGGAATACAATGTCAGTTATTTCATTTATTTATTCAACAGATTTAATGCGCTATCACAGTTCTTCATCTAGTAGTATAACTAAATGACCTGGATGGCAGTTGAGATTAAATTCAATGGTAAAAGTGTTCAAGACTCTGCACAGATTTTCCAGCAATTGTGAAGATCTTCTCAGACCTGCGACGACATGCTATCTTGAAAATATTATAGTAACTTCAAAATGTGGCCATGGATGTGTTACTCATTTTAAGGTTGAATGTTATATTATTTTATAAGATAGCCTGAACATTAAACTATTTACTGTATAACAAAAGTCATATTTAATTGTGTTTGGTTGACAACGCAACTCAATATCAACATTTTAAAGGAGACGTATCTACTGCTTGGATAGATCCGTCTGAGCCACTGGCTTGATCCCATTCTTTAACACTTGAACCGCCTAGGCCAACGGCCACTGACGTTTGTCCTGCTCTTTCCCTGACTGCTCCTTCCTGGACTTTTCCTAAATGTTTTGTATTTTACACTGCTCATTTATCAGAATTTGGAAATCACAAACAGAAAAGCATTTAGAGCCTTTTTACTTGTTATTTTCACACCTATTCCGAATGTAACCTGCCAAGACAACGTGCTGTAGGACGTTGGTACCCAGCCAGGCGCTAATGCTTCTCTCTCTCCTCACTGAATGAATGACACATGGATAAAAGGGTAATAATTGTGCACCTTCACCATTTCATTTAAATTAGGCTAACAGAATGGTACAGAGGGTGAAGAGGTTGATTGAATTTAGAAAGACAACTGTGTAATGATTAGTTTGTGTTATGCCTTTTTATCAGCAGCGATGTAATTTGACCGTACACTTAGTGGGTTGATGCAATTCTCTTTTACGTATTACTTTGTAAAAATAAGCTGTTATGGGACTGTTCAATTTAATTTAACTCTATAACTAATCAAATGTATTGTCAGGGAAACCAAAACATGTGACATATTGCAGTAGGCTTTTAGAATAATGCAAAACATATCCTTGACTCTATCCACAGTGCCGCAAACAATGCCAGCCGCCTGAATGAATGACAAATGGATGGAATAGGCGATAATTGTTCAAGTTACTTCGCAATCGAATTTAAATTAGACCTTCCTGAAGGATGAGGTTGATTTAATTTAGAACAACAATAATGTAATGATTAGTTTGCTATGCCTATTAATCAACCGTGGATCTCGTTTTAATAATTTGACCGCGCACCTTACATGTTGATACCATTCTCTTTTATGTTTTAAAATACAGGACTGTTTTATTTACGGTATTATTGACTGTAACTCTATCACTAATTGGATGTATTGTCAGGGAAATGAAAACATGCTGTGTGTTGCAGTAGGCCTTTAGAATAATGCAAAACATATCCTTGACTCGATCCAAATTGATGAGAGGGATACAAACAATGCCAGTCAGCCTGCACAGCCGGCCCATTGAATCTACACCTTAAACTGTACCGAAACTAATATCGCAATTTAATAAGAGTTACAAGATTATATTAACTATAGACAAGATTAAAGACTATAGACAAGATTAAATTAACAATGTGATGAGTGACAATAGTAGGCATATCAGTTGTCAAATTGTACATGAAGTGATGGGCGCATCTTGTACATGACAGACGCAGTGAAAGGAGCATTGCTTTATCAAATCCTCCTTCAGTCCCATGCAGGTAAAACATTCATGATTTCTATATGCATTCTGAAAGAGCATATTCTGCAGTTTCTATGACACTTTGTCCAACAAATTAAACAATTCAAGAGGTGCAGCTCTTTTTCCAAATGTCACTTTTTGCAAGAATATCGTGCTGTCCATGCATTCAACTCATGGCCACTCCACTGTCTGTGCATTCAACTCAAGACCACTCCACTGTCCGTGCATTCAACTCAAGACCACTCCACTGTCCATGCATTCAACTCAAGACCACTCCACTGTCCATGCATTCAACTCAAGACCACTCCACTGTCCATGCATTCAACTCAAAACCACTCCATTGTCCGTGCCAACTCAAGTCCATGCATTCAACTCATGGCCACTCCACTGTCCATGCATTCAACTCAAGACCACTCCACTGTCCATGCATTCAACTCAAGACCACTCCACTGTCCATGCATTCAACTCAAGACCACTCCACTGTCCATGCATTCAACTCAAGACCACTCCACTGTCCATGCATTCAACTCAAGACCACTCCACTGTCCGTGCATTCAACTCAAGACCACTCCACTGTCCATGCATTCAACTCAAGACCACTCCACTGTCCGTGCATTCAACTCAAGACCACTCCACTGTCCATGCATTCAACTCATGGCCACTCCACTGTCCATGCATTCTGCTCATGACCACTCCACTGTCCGTGCATTCAACTCAAGACCCCTCCACTGTCCATGCATTCAACTCATGGCCACTACACTGTCCATGCATTCAACTCAAGACCACTCCACTGTCCATGCATTCAACTCAAGACCACTCCACTGTCCATGCATTCAACTCATGGCCACTACACTGTCCATGCATTCAACTCAAGACCACTCCACTGTCCATGCATTCAACTCAAGACCACTCCACTGTCCATGCATTCAACTCATGGCCACTACACTGTCCATGCATTCAACTCAAGACCACTCCACTGTCCATGCATTCAACTCATGGCCACTCCACTGTCCATGCATTCAGCTCATGGCCACTCGTGCAGCAGCATGGCTACTATAAGGAAACACTAGTACTGCAATAATGTAATATATGCTGTTCTGTTGTCAATGGATGAAGGAGCTAAAAGGACTAACTTTTGGTTAGTACTTGCTGAAAAACTTTCAATATCTGGGGAAAGATGAAACCAGGCCAGCGGGTGAGCGACTGTCTGAGACTGTGGGTTTGAGATTCCTGGAGCCTTACATGGGCAAAGGTGGAAATGTGACCATGGAAAACTTTGTCACATCAATATCCCTGGCAGACAAGTTGATTGCAAAGAAGACTAGCCTGCTGGGAACAGTGAACAGATAAAAGGCAGGAGCTGCCCCCCTCTGCACAGAACAACATACCAGCGGAGCTGTACTCCACATCAGTGATGGAGAGTGGTCAGCAACACTCACGGTGTACAGATGGAAAATACATGTGAGTGTTTGCATCCTCAGCACCATAAATCCCACTGGATCTGATATGTGAGCTTCGTGAGAACCACATGAATGCCAAGAAAGAAGCTACAGCCACCAAGCAGGCAGCAGGTCCTGCTCTCCCTCTTCCCCAAGCAGCACAGCTCCAAGCAGGCAGCAGGTCCTGCTCTCCCTCTTCCCCAAGCACCACAGCTCCAAGCAGGCAGCAGGTCCTGCTCTCCCTCTTCCCCAAGCAGCACAGCTCCAAGCAGGCAGCAGGTCCTGCTCTCCCTCTTCCCCAAGCACCACAGCTCCAAGCAGGCAGCAGGTCCTGCTCTCCCTCTTCCCCAAGCAGCACAGCTCCAAGCAGGCAGCAGGTCCTGCTCTCCCTCTTCCCCAAGCAGCATAGCTCCAAGCAGGCAGCAGGTCCTGCTCTCCCTCTTCCGCAAGCAGCACAGCTCCAGGCAGGCAGCAGGTCCTGCTCTCCCTCTTTCCCAAGCACCACAGCTCCAAGCAGGCAGCAGGTCCTGCTCTCCCTCTTCCCCAAGCAGCATAGCTCCAAGCAGGCAGCAGGTCCTGCTCTCCCTCTTCCGCAAGCAGCACAGCTCCAGGCAGGCAGCAGGTCCTGCTCTCCCTCTTCCCCAAGCAGCACAGCTCCAAGCAGGCAGCAGGTCCTGCTCTCCCTCTTCCCCAAGCAGCACAGCTCCAAGCAGGCAGCAGGTCCTGCTCTCCCTATTCCCCAAGCAGCACAGCTCCAAGCAGGCAGCAGGTCCTGCTCTCCCTCTTCCCCAAGCAGCACAGCTCCAAGCAGGCAGCAGGTCCTGCTCTCCCTCTTCCCCAAGCAGCATAGCTCCAAGCAGGCAGCAGGTCCTGCTCTCCCTCTTCCCCAAGCAGTATAGCTCCAAGCAGGCAGCAGGTCCTGCTCTCCCTCTTCCCCAAGCAGCACAGCTTCAAGCAGGCAGCAGGTCCTGCTCTCCCTCTTCCCCAAGCAGCACAGCTTCAAGCAGGCATAGACTAAGTCAGTGGCACAGTTGGAACTATCCAAGCAGAAAATACATCTGTTTCAAATGTTGCTATTTGGTTGCATAAAATAAAATGTAATGAAATAGCTTTGCATTTTAAATGAACCAGAGCTTGAAACCCTAGTCCTGTTGTATTGTCTATATTTAGTTGAATTCTGGGTTTAATTGAAACAAAAGCTGCTGATGACTTTACAAATGCTATATAGGCCTAAATACACTGCATGACCAAACATACTATATGTGGACACCTGCTCATCAAACATGTCATTCCAAAATTATGGGCATATATTTGGTGTTGGTCTTCCATTTGCTGCTATAACAGCCTCAACTCTTCTGGGAAGGCTTCCCACTAGATGTTGGAACATTGCTGCGGGGACTTGCTTCCATTCAGCCACAAGAGCATTAGTGAAGTTGGGCACTGATGTTTGGCGATTAGGCCTGGCTCGCAGTCGGCATTCCAATTCATCCCAAAGGTGTTCGATGGGGTTGAGGTCAGGGCTCTGTGCAGGCCAGTCAAGTTCTTCCACACCAATCTCAACAAACCATTTCTGTAGAGACCTCGCGTTGTGCTTGGGGGCATTTTCATGCTGAAACAGGAAAGGGCCTTCCCCAAAATGTTGCCACAATGTTGGAAGCACAGAATCGTCTGGAATGTCATTGTATGCTGTAGCGTTAAGATTTCCCCTCACTGGACCTGGAACTAGCCCGGACCATGAAAAAACAGCCCCAGGCCATTATTCCTCCTAAACCAAACTTTACAGTTGGCACTATGCATTGGGGCAGATAGCATTCCCCCGGGCATTTTTCCACTTCACAATAACAGCACTTACAGGTCAGGAATTTGACAAAACTGACTTGTTGGAAAGGTGTCATCCTATGACGGTGCCACATTGAAAGTCACTGAGCTCTTCAGTAAGGCCATTCTACTGCCAATGTTTGTCTATGTAGATTTCAAGGCTGTGCACTCAATTTTACACTCCTGTCAGCAATGGTTGTGGCTGAAATAGCCCAAACCACTCACTTGAAGGGCTGTCCTCATACTTTTGTATATATAGTGTAGCATCACTGTTGATATATGTGTGATAAAGTATGGTCACATTTCATTTGCTCTGTTAAACCTACCCTTTGGAATGACTCTGAAAGCAATAGTGAATCTATTTAGTTTTCAAGTGATCTCTCCACATCATTCCCATGAAATTACATTGGCAACAGTCAGTGGAAAAAAACAGCCGGGCTGGTTTAATGCCCTAGATGGGAGGCCAAAGGGTAAGTGAATATATATCAGTTCTCCAGGAGGAAGTGCTGGCAGCAACATTTGCATGGTGATTTCAGACTTTTGTTGCAACCTAGAGTCAATGAATGTTTTTGGGTGAGCTGTGATTCATAGGTGTGTTGTGTATGCTGAATAATGTCATTTCTGTTGTTTTGCAGTGACGTCTCTGTACGGCCTGAAGCTGGACTAGGAAGTACAGTACTATGGGACGTGGCTACGGATCTTGACCCAAAATGGCCGCTGTGTGTTTTAATCCTTGCAGTCGCCTCAAAGGAAACAACTCATTGATGGGCCTCTGTATCACTGACAGAACACACTAAGGATCAGCCTCATCACACTAAGGATTGATTCTCTCAAGGTTATCCTCCTTAGTAGGAATACAGATGTTTCTTCTCCAATATCTGCAGCTCAGACTTGGAATTAAATGGTCTCCCATACTTCAGTGATTTCAATATCAGATCTTTATCACAGTCTAAAGGATATTGCGTCACCTTCCTGACTAGAGCAGGTGGTATATACATTGAATAGCCTATATTCATCATTGAACTGAAAACACCTCTTATGCTATTCCGAATCTAAAGGATTTCTCCCTCTAACCTCTAACCTCAACTGGCATACCCCTATAGCTCTACATAGTGTTTTTCTACAATGAATCCCTTTAGTCTCCCTCAGTGTGTCCTTCTGCTTCTCAGTACTCTACTGGGCCTGTGTCAGGGCCTGGAGTTCAGGGGTTCTGAGGGCCAGTGGGCACGGTACCTCCGCTGGGACGCCAGTACCAGAAGTGACCTCACCTTCCAGTTCCAAACAGACACGTCCGACGCCCTGATCCTCTACTTCGACGACGGCGGCTACTGTGACTTCCTGCTTCTCACCATAACGGAAGGGAAGCTACAGCTTCGCTTCAGCATTGATTGCGCTGAGACCACAGTCACCGCTGACAAATCGGTCAACGACAGCTGCTGGCACTTTGCGATGGTCAGCCGACACAACCTCAGAACGGTCTTGGCCCTGGACGGGCAGACCAAGGCGGAGGATGTTCGACCAGAGCGCCAGTTCATGATTGTCGTCAGTGACCTGTTCCTCGGAGGTGTACCCGGAGACATCAGGACCTCGGCCATCACCCTGCCGACGGTTAGAGAGCTGCCTCCGTTCAAAGGAGTTATCAAAGATCTGAATTACGGGAACAAGGTTCCCAAGCTGATCAACAGTCAGAAGGTACGTCTGGAGGAGATGGGTCTCTGTACAGAGAACCCATGTGAGAATGGAGGCTCCTGCTCCGTGGCTGATGGAGAACCCTACTGCGACTGCTCCAAAACGGGATATACAGGAAGGACCTGCAGCCAAGGTAAGATGATTCTGTCTTACCAACCAATTTATGTTACTCATTGTAGATAAGTCACTATCCATCTGTGTAACTATACATTATTGAAACTGTGTTTATATTGAGATAACTTCATATTATCTCAAAGGTTTTTGTTACATTGTTAGTTCCATGTTAAAAGAACACACTCCCACAATTTTGGGTTTTTGCATTTATAATTTACGAGACACAGATTCACTGTTATAGAATGCGGGACTTCTCTGTGTGGGTGGTTCCTCTTTCACAGTGGTTTTAAAAGGGAATGTTTGTTGTTTGTGGGCGTTATATCGGAAGTGGTATGCGAGGAAATAGCGTCTCTTTCGATTACTACTTTTAGGAGAAATCTGTACAGGGATACAGTATCGTTTGATAAGAGTCATATTACAAAGTTCAGATCTTTCTCTTCCCATCCAAATATTTGTTTTACAGGGACCATAAAGTGTAGAAAATAGTTTGAATAATAAGTAACAGCTTTATCTTCCTCCCTCTGGACACTTAGGCTATCTCTGCTATGTATCTTATTGAGATGTGGTACTCTGACAAGGCTCATAGTAAAATCCTATTTCTGTGCATGCCTTTAGTTCTGCCTTTTTTATGAGACAAAGGAAACTAATGTAGATGACACCACATGCTCTTCTTCTCTTTCATCTGGGTGTTATGGGTATAGAGAACCAGTGAGTTTGATTGACTGCTGACCCACTTCCTGTTCCTACCTGGTTAGACCACTTCCTGGCTGGTTAGATCAGAGTGACACGGTCAAAAGACGACACAACTATCTTGAAACAAGAGGGAATGAATGCACACTGAATACTCCTCCATTGTGGTTCACTACCTTAGACTGAAGCTTTTAATTGCCCTGTTGGGTTCTTTTAGATATTAGTTACTACACTCCACTGCTATGCTTAGCATTCCAAAACACAACATACTAATGGCAGTAATAATACAGGGTGCAACCGTATATATTTTAGAATGGTTTAGAACAGTGTACAACATGTCAGACTCAGTGACTGGACACTACAACATGTCAGACTCAGTGACTGGACACTACAACATGTCAGACTCAGTGACTGGACACTACAACATGTCAGACTCAGTGACTGGACACTACAACATGTCAGACTCAGTGACTGGACACTACAACATGTCAGACTCAGTGACTGGACACTACAACATGTCAGACTCAGTGACTGGACACTACAACATGTCAGACTCAGTGACTGGACACTACAACATGTCAGACTCAGTGACTGGACACTACAACATGTCAGACTCAGTGACTGGACACTACAACATGTCAGACTCAGTGACTGGACACTACAACATGTCAGACTCAGTGACTGGACACTACAACATGTCAGACTCAGTGACTGGACACTACAACATGTCAGACTCAGTGACTGGACACTACACACATGTCAGACTCAGTGACTGGACACTACAACATGTCAGACTCAGTGACTGGACACTACATGTCATCATGTCAGACTCAGTGACTGGACACTACAACATAGTCAGACTCAGTGACTGGACACTACAACATGTCCTCTGTATGTCAGACTCAGTGACTGGACACTACAACATGTCATCACTGTAGTCAGACTCAGGTACTGGACACTGTACAACATGTCAGACTATGTGACTGGACACTACAACATGTCAGACTCAGTGACTGGACACTACAACATGTCCTCTGTACTGTAGTCAGACTCAGTGACTGGACACTACAACATGTCCTCTGTACTGTAGTCAGACTCAGTGACTGGACACTACAACATGTCCTCTGTACTGTAGTCAGACTCAGTGCAGACTGTAGTCAGATTCAGACATTATCCTTTGGTCTGGTTCTATTCTTTCTCTCCCTCTTTCCAACAATGAGGAGAGGAGAAGAGGAGAGAGAGGAGAGAGAGGAGAGAGAGGAGAGAGAGGAAAAGAGATCCATCCAGTCGTTTGAGAGCTTCTCTCAGGCCGTGGGGGCGATGACATCCTTGTGCTAAAACAACCTAGATTGAAGAGGTTACTTGTGATTCAGGACAACAGTTGAATAGAGGACCATGTCGTCGCCCCAGGACAGAGTTTATAATTCACAACACAGCAGCCCTATTATGGAGAGGACAAATGCCACTAGACAGGAGAACGGCACTGTGCTGCGGCCTTAGCTAGACTTGGTGTCCAGCTCACACACAGCAGTCCAGGCTATTTCTCTCTCTAGCTCTCTCTCTCTATCTCTCTCTATGTGTCTCTCTCTCTCTGTCTCTGCCAGTCTTAGCTGATGTGGCTGCTTGTTGATTACACCATGGATACTCTGAAGCATAATTTGGGGGATAATGAGAGCAGAAATGGCGGGACAAATACCACACTAAATTCAAACTGACATCAGCAATCGACTACGTCTTACAGGGAGGTTTTTGTTGCCATAGTGTGTCTACAGCAACACTTACTGCTAAAGCTTTGCTGTTGTTTTTCTAAAGACAGTCTTGCACTTGCAGGCAGGCTTTATGTACTGTCTGTTGTATAGTACAGACAGCATATTTTTCCAACATTGCTAATAATCCCCATCAGCATTGGAGACGCAACTGTTCTTTCTGTGTGTGTGTGTCTGTGCAGTGTTATGCTGATTGAGGCTGTTGATGCAGCATCATGTGTTACACTAATGAGTAATGGGGCAGTCTGTCAGACCTGTGCGTGTTCACTGTGTGTGTGGCGCGTGTGTGTGTGCGCGCGTGTTCACTTTGTGTGTGTGTTTGCATGTGGAAGGTAAGCCAAAGCCGTATAGATACAGTTTGCTAGCCTAGAGGTGGCTGGACCAGGCTTCACCCAGCAGGCAGATTGCTGGCCTCACTAGGCCTAAGAAGCATTTAGCTGCTAGACTGGGATGGGTTATTTGTCCACTCAGTTTTCCCTGTTTAACTGTGGATGAGAACACTACATGGACTAAACTAAAGTAAGAGCACAGGGTGACTGAGTTAGCTTAGCCTAGCCTAGCTTAAACATCAGCAACATCCTCATCGTCATCTCAACCCTTCATGATGACTGGGTTAGCCTAGCATAAACATGAGCAACATCCTCAGCAGCATCCCAGCCCTCAGCCCTTCATGATGACGACATTAGCCTAAACCTAGCTGAAACATCACAGATTAATTGGGTTAGCTTAGCTAGCATCGCAGCCTTCAGCGCCCAGACATGATCTCAGGCCCCACAAGATGAAACAACATCAGCATCATTACATTACATCAGAACCATCATCAGCCCCACGCAATGACTTATTTAGCCTAGCCTTAGCTAGCTGGAACATAATCATTATCAGCGCCAATCATCATCCCAGCCCTCATCCTGCCCATGTCCTCTCAAGGGCAGATAGCCTAGTGAGCTTCGGGCCATTAACCAAAAGGTTGCTGGTTAGAATCCCCCAGCTAACTTGGTAAAACAATCATTGATGTGCCCTTGAGCAAGGCACTTCACCCTAATTACTCCTATAAGTTGCTCTGGATAAGAGCGGCTACCAAATGACTTAAATGTAGATAAAAGCTCAGCCTCACACAGGGTGACTGGGTTAGCGTTAGCCTAGCTGAAACATTATGATCATCCCTGCCCACAGCTCCATCAGAGCTCAGCCCTAAACACTGCCCTCCAGCAGATGAAGACGATCGACAGTTGGCCATAAAACACATGCTCAGTCTGTCTGCCCATGTGGCTAAGTACGTCTGTGTGTCAGGGTATTGGAATCAGGCACTGTTTTCTCTCCATTCTGCTGCTCAGTGAACTGGTCAAGACTATGTCAAAAACAGCATTTCCTATGTAGTGTGCTTCTCCTGACCAGGGTGTCAAGGGGGAAAGGGGCATACCTAGTCAGATGCGCAACTCAATGCATTCAACCGAAATGTGTCTTCCGCATTTAACCCAACCCCTTTGAATCAGAGAGGTGCATGGGGCTGCCTTAATTAATCAATGTCATTGGGGAGCAGTTGTTGTTTAAACTGCTTTGTAGGCTTGTAGAATGTAAACAAACTGATCCCCATTCTCTCATCACACTTCTTCCACTTCCTCTTTTTTTAATGAGCAGTTTAAATAGGCCTCGTTTTGCTTCAAATCTGCATGTCGTTGCCTGAGAAAACACTAGTAATTGAAGGCTCGTAAAATCTTGAACACGTGCTGAAACGATTCTTGCAAGCTTAGCTTTGGGGATTAATAAACATACATGGAAAAATGACCGTTTCAATAATATTACTATGAAAATAGGTCAGGGGGAAAAGAGGGAGGACGTGTGTGTGTGTGTGTGTGTGTGTGTGTGTGTGTGTGTGTGTGTGCGTTCACATGTTTCGTGTGAGTGTGTTTGTGTCTGTGTGTCTTTGCATGCGCCTAATTCCAACACAGTCAGAGCTCAGAGGGCACTTGTGTCTGTGTCCAAGCCTGAAAGTGATGTTAGGATTTGCACGGGCAGGGATGGAGGATGGTGATGCATGCTGTGGCTGGTCAAATGGAGCAGGAAAAGGATTACATGGAAACCACATGTTATTCTATCTGCTGTCCATTGGCTTGTTCTGGACACTGCAGCCAGTCCCCTCCTTCTCCCTTCTCCCCTCCTTCTCCCTTCTCCCCTCCTTCTCCCTTCTCCCCTCCTTCTCCCTTCTCCCCTCCTTCTCCCTTCTCCCCTCCTTCTCCCTTCTCCCCTCCTTCTCCCTTCTCCCTTCCTTCTCCCTTCTCCCTTCCTTCTCCCTACTCCTCTCCTTCTCCCTACTCCTCTCCTTCTCCTTTCTCCCCTCCTTCTCCCTACTCCTCTCCTTCTCCCTTCTCCCCTCCTTCTCCCTTCTCCCCTCCTTCTCCCTTCTCCCCTCCTTCTCCCTACTCCTCTCCTTCTCCCTACTCCTCTCCTTCTCCCTACTCCTCTCCTTCTCCCTACTCCTCTCCTTCTCCCTACTCCTCTCCTTCTCCCTTCTCCCCTCCTTCTCCCTTCTCCCCTCCTTCTCCCTTCTCCCCTCCTTCTCCCTTCTCCTACTCCTCTCCTTCTCCCTTCTCCCCTCCTTCTCCCTTCTCCCCTCCTTCTCCCTTCTCCTACTCCTCTCCTTCTCCCTTCTCCCCTCCTTCTCCCTTCTCCCCTCCTTCTCCCTTCTCCCCTCCTTCTCCCTTCTCCCATCTCCCTCCCTTCTCCCCTCCTTCTCCCCTCCTTCTCCCTTCTCCCCTCCTTCTCCCTTCTCCCCTCCTTCTCCCTTCTCCCCTCCTTCTCCCTTCTCCCTTCTTTCTCCCTTCTCCCCTCATTCTTCCTGTTAAGGTCAACCCTGTTACGGTCAACCCTGTTAAGGTCAACCCTGTTACGGTCAACCCTGTTACGGTCATCCCTGTTACGGTCAACCCTGTTACGGTCAACCCTGTTAAGGTCAACCCTGATACAGTCAACCCTGTTAAGGTCAACCCTGTTAAGGTCAACCCTGTTACCGTCAACCCTGTTACCGTCAACCCTGTTACTTTATTTGGCACTTAATAGGCACTTACTATAGTATTTTAATTTTTTTATGTAGCCTCTTGAGATGGGAAAACATGTTTTTTATTCAGTTGAACATGTGCTCTTTATGACAATGTAAAAATGTTGTGAAATAAAGCATTTTTCCCCCCTTCTCACAAAGTTGCACTACTCAAAATGCACCTAATTTGTGGAATGACCCAGTTATCACCATCTTCCCACACGTTGGTTGGGTGTGATTTGAATGGCCTCCAAGTGCAGCTGGCTGGCCAGAGATCAAACCACGGCAGCTAGCGGTAATTGCTTTGAGTCAAATTAATATCTGATATGGCGTATTAGCCTGGCACTTTAAACGTCTAATACAGTCCTTTTTAATTAAGATCTGTTTCATTTCCTACTACTTGTTGCTCTCAGGGGCTGATTAAAGGAATTTGTCGGCGTTTAGCTTTTACAACCATTCCAGCTACACACAATCACACACACAAGTGCGTGCGCGCACACACACTGACACACACACACACACACACACACACACACACACACACAGCACCAGCCGGCCAGCCGGCCAGGGTTATGATGTCTTGTGGTTATGCAGAGATAGCCATGGACAGCTGCAATATATATAGCCATAAGAGAATACATGGCTTCCTGTTGCGAAGTTACTTAATTTGTGTAAATTCAATTTGTTACTACGCTTTTTCTGGGTGTTGAGTTGTCGGTTTTATTAACCAGTCTGAACCCCTGATGGAGTAAACAGTGTGCATTCCTATGAGCCAATGAGAAGCCAGAGGAGGTGTTGAAGTTGGTGTGTGGAGAGGATTTGAGTCGGCAGTGAAGTCTGGGGGTTGGAGGGGTTGTCTAGATAATGGGTCCAGGGGGTTTTGAGAGAGCCACAAACCTCAAAGCATCATAAATCCACATCAGGCCCTCGAAGGCAACTGAGATTTGTTTATCTTAACTCTAACTAGTGTATAAGGGAACACTGTGGTGTACATGATGCGTAATAGTATGTCTCTAATGGAATATTTGCTACTATGTGAAAGAGTTGTTTGGGTAATACAATGAATCAGATGAATTGATGATTTTATAATGTACAGTTTGGTTCCCTGAAATGATAGGGAGGATGCTCCTTTCTCCACAGGGTTTTAAATGTTATTTTAAAACAGGCATGTGCAGGGTCACCTCTAGTCCTTCACATGGTGACGGAGAAGTAATGCTTTAGTTGTGTAGTTAGATATTTATTTTTGCGTGATTGACAGCATGCAAGCCAAAGCAGTGTGACTGTACTCTACGCTAACGCTAGACATCTCTGTTCCTTTTCTTTCCTCGACACTGCTAACTTTTCATCAGCCGTTCAGAGGAAACCAGGTGAGTTCTGTTCTGAGGACAAGGGTCACGAGTTAATAAAGGACACACTTTCAGATGGAGTTTATATTTGACAGATACTACTAGCCTTCAGGCTATATGTAGTAAATATGAATGTAAGACATATATCCATATAAATAATGAACTGAAATTGCAAATAGAAACTTGTTATATCAATAGGCCCATAGAAATCAATATGATCAGTATTTTAGCAGCGTAGTGGTACTTGATGCTTCTGACAGTTTTTATTCTAAACATTAAGCATTTCCATGCAGACAGCCATGCCGAAAGCTTTGTTTTTGGTGTTGATAACCATGCTTTGCCTTATAGCAAAGTGTGCCTAATCACACTATAACAGCTGTGTTGGTGTGGTGGTGTCCTTATACTCTATCTCTCCATGTATCCTTCTTCTCCCTCAAGGCTTCTCACATCTGAAGGCATCTGAGTCAGGTACGCCTCTCTTCTTTTCTCTCTTTTTCACTCATGCCATCACCTGGTTTGGGGGTCCCAAGTGTGTGTTCCTGTGTGCTGCCGCTACCTGCCAGTGTGTTCTGCTGTCATCATATTACTGCAGGGGGAGGATGAGTCCGGAGGATGGGGCTGATTGGCATGTCTTGGTCGGACCGCGCCTCCTCTCCCCCTCCCTTAACAGGACTCTTCCCTACCTCCTGTAACATGACTCTTCCCTACCTCCTGTAACAGGACTCTACACTACCTCCTGTAACATGACTCTTCCCTACCTCCTGTAACAGGACTCTACACTACCTCCTGTAACAGGACTCTACACTACCTACTGTAACAGGACTCTACACTACCTCCTGTAACAGGACTCTACACTACCTCCTGTAACAGGACTCTACACTACCTCCTGTAACAGGACTCTACACTACCTCCTGTAACAGGACTCTTTCCTACCTACTGTAACAGGACTCTTCCCTACCCCCATAAAATTACTCTATTCTACCCACTGTAACAGGACTCTTTCCTACCCCCATAAAATGACTCTATACTACCTACTGTAACAGGACTCTTCCCTACCCCCATAAAATGACTCTATACTACCCACTGTAACAGGACTTTTCCCTACCCCCATAAAATGACTCTATACTACCTACTGTAACAAGACGTACCCCCATAAAATGACTCTATACTACCTACTGTAACAGGACCTACCCCCATAAAATGACTCTATACTACCAACTGTAACAGGACTCTCCCCTACCCCCATAAAATGACTCTATACTACCCACTGTAACAGGACTCTTCCCTACCCCCATAAAATGACTCTATACTACCCACTGTAACAGGACTCTTCCCTACCCCCATAAAATGACTCTATACTACCCACTGTAACAGGGCTACCTCCCTACCCCCATAAAATGACTCTACACTACCCAATGTAACAGGACTCCTCCCTACCCCCATAAAATGACTCTATACTACCCACTGTAACAGGACCTACCCCATAAAATGACTCTATACTACCCACTGTAACAGGACTCTCCCCTACCCCCATAAAATGACTCTATACTACCCACTGTAACAGGACTCTTCCCTACCCCCATAAAATGACTCTATACTACCCACTGTAACAGGACTCTTCCCTACCCCCATAAAATGACTCTATACTACCCACTGTAACAGGACTCCTCCCTACCCCCATAAAATGACTCTATACTACCCACTGTAACAGGACTCTTCCCTACCCCCATAAAATGACTCTATACTACCTACTGTAACAGGGCTACTTCCCTACCCCCATAAAATGACTCTACACTACCCAATGTAACAGGACTCCTCCCTACCCCCATAAAATGACTCTATACTACCCACTGTAACAGGACCTACCCCATAAAATGACTCTATACTACCCACTGTAACAGGACTCTCCCCTACCCCCATAAAATGACTCTATACTACCCACTGTAACAGGACTCCTCCCTACCCCCATAAAATGACTCTATACTACCCACTGTAACAGGACTCTTCCCTACCCCCATAAAATGACTCTATACTACCCACTGTAACAGGACTCCTCCCTACCCCCATAAAATGACTCTATACTACCCACTGTAACAGGACTCCTCCCTACCCCCATAAAATGACTCTATACTACCCACTGTAACAGGACCTACCCCCATAAAATGACTCTATACTACCCACTGTAACAGGACTCTCCCCTACCCCCATAAAATGACTCTATACTACCCACTGTAACAGGACTCTTCCGTAATTCCTGTAAAATGAGTCTACACTACTCCATGTAACAGAATACTTCCCTTCCCACTGTGCACCAACACAGACCCAGGTGCTATATTAATCCCACAATCCCCACATCCTTGTCAGCATCACAACTCATATTTGTATAAGCAGGGTTGCAGTCAGTGGCACATGACATATACAGGCTCCTGGTCCAATATGATATTACTGTAATTAAATATACAGGGTCCTGCTCAACTCTGATGCTACTGTAATTAAATATACAGGGTCCTGCTCACCTCTGATGCTACTGTAATTAAATTGATAGGCTCCTGCTCCACTCTGATGCTACTGTAATTAATATACAGGCTCCTGCTCCACTCTGATATTACCGTAATTACATTTACAGGCTCCTGCTCCACTCTGATATTACTGTAATTAAATATACAGGCTGCTGCTCCAGTCTGATATTACTGTACATGATACTATACAGGCTGCTGCTCCAGTCTGATATTACTGTACATGATAATATGTGGATGGGGAGAAGATGATCCCATCATGATGCATTTAATCCAGTTTGTCCAGGGTCAATGTGACTTGGACCTGGACATGAGAGCACTAAGGGGAACGTGAAGGGAGCCTGCTATGTTTCATATATGTAGCATGGCGAGGCAGAAAGTGTGTGTGTGTTTGTTCCATGGGAATGCACTGCATCTTCCAGCCTGGCACATGATCTGTTTGCATGTTTCTCGAAGCTTGGCATGACTTGCTAGTTGTTACCTCGTCCTTTCTATGTTAACGCGACTTCAACCTTCCATTCTCTCCTATTTTTCTGCCTCCTGTGCCTCTCAACTCTTCCCTACCCTCGCCTCCCCTCAACTCCCCTCAACTCCCCTCACCTCCCCTCAACTCCCCTCACCTCCCCTCCTGTGCCTCTCAACTCTTCCCCTCACCTCCCCTCCTGTGCCTCTCAACTCCCCTCCTGTGCCTCTCAACTCTTCCCTACCCTCACCTCCCCTCCTGTGCCTCTCAACTTTTCCCTACCCTCACCTCCCCTCCTGTGCCCCTCAACTCTTCCCTACCCTCACCTCCCCTCCTGTGCCCCTCAACTCTTCCCTACCCTCCCTCCCCTCCTGTGCCCCTCAACTCTTCCCTACCCTACCCTCACCTCCCCTCCCCTCCTGTGCCTCTCAACTCTTCCCTACCCTCACCTCCCCTCCTGTGCCTCTCAACTCTTCCCTACCCTCACCTCCCCTCCTGTGCCCCTCAACTCTTCCCTACCCTCACCTCCCCTCCTGTGCCCCTCAACTCTTCCCTACCCTCACCTCCCCTCCTGTGCCTCTCAACTCGGAACGCCACTCTCCCCCTCTTCCTCGGTGGATCCCCTTTTCTTCGTATCTATAGGTAGAAACAAAGGTACAGCTCTCTTTTCCCTATTAATACTCTACTGATCACTACTCTGCTGTACACTTCTCTACTGTACACTACTCTGCTGATCTCTACTCTACTGTACACTACTCTGCTGATCTCTACTCTACTGTACACTACTCTGCTGATCTCTACTCTACTGTACACTACTCTGCTGATCTCTACTCTACTGTACACTACTCTGCTGATCTTTACTCTACTGTACACTACTCTGCTGATCTATACTCTACTGTACACTACTCTGCTGTACACTACTCTGCTGATCTCTACTCTAATGTACACTACTCTGCTGATCTCTACTCTACTGTACACTACTCTACTGTACTGTACTCTACTGTACTCTACTGTACTGTACTCTACTGTACCCTACTCTACTGATCTGTATTCTACTGATCTCTACTGTACTGTACTCTACTCTACTGATCTGTATTCTACTGATCTCTACTGTACTGTACTCTACTGTACTCTACTAATCTGTACTCTACTGATCTCTACTCTACTGATCTCTACTGTACTGTACTCTACTCTACTGTACTCTACTCTACTGTACTGTACTCTACTAATATGTACTCTACTGTACTCTATTGTACCCTACTCTACTAATCTGTACTCTACTGTACTCTACTCTACTGATCTCTACTGTACTCTACTGTACTCTACTGTACTGTAATCTACTGTACTCTACTCTACTGTACTGTACTCTACTCTACTGTACTCTACTGTACCCTACTCTACTCTACTAATCTGTACTCTACTGTACCCTACTCTACTCTACTAATCTGTACTGATCTCTACTGTACTGTACTCTACTGTACTCTACTGTACTCTACTGTACTGAATATGTGAGAGGGCCGCTCTACACACTGCCGCTGTGCTGCTATGTGTGTATGTGTGAGAGGGCCACTCTACACACTGCTGCTGTGCTGCTATGTGTGTATGTGTGAAGGTGTGTGTGTGTGTGAGAGGAAATGAAAGAGAAATGTACATGTGGTTTGAATGTAGGAGTTGTCTCAATGACAGTGCTACCTTCTTCACTGAGCCATTAGCAGTGGGACATAATGGAGGACGGATGCACCATACTAAATGTTGCATAAGAAGTTTGGAAGCAATGGGATTAAACCCATGTTCTATGGAGTGGGAGCTGGATGCGTTGACGACTGTGCCATCCATCCACAATGAGTTAGCAAGGCCAGTCTTAACTTATGGATGTTTTAACCCTATCTCAAGATCCTTAACTTAACCAATCAGAATTAATGCCTGAGCTTAATTAAATTTATCCCAAACCTTAATTGTTAATTTAACCATTCAGAATAAATGCCTGAGCTTAATTAAACCTATCCCAAACATTAATCCTTAAATTAATCAATTAGAAGGTTCCCCACGGGAACCTTTCCCCAATACCTGTTGGCATTCTCACAAACAATCGCAACATTGTTTCACTAATATATACACCAGAACCTTCCTCACAGCTCTGGTATATACAGTGCCTTGCGAAAGTATTCGGCCCCCTTGAACTTTGCGACCTTTTGCCACATTTCAGGCTTCAAACATAAAGATATAAAACTGTATTTTTTTGTGAAGAATCAACAACAAGTGGGACACAATCATGAAGTGGAACGACATTTATTGGATATTTCAAACTTTTTTAACAAATCAAAAACTGAAAAATTGGGCGTGCAAAATTATTCAGCCCCTTTACTTTCAGTGCAGATCTCTGAATGATCCAATGTTGACCTAAATGACTAATGATGATAAATACAATCCACCTGTGTGTAATCAAGTCTCCGTATAAATGCACCTGCACTGTGATAGTCTCAGAGGTCCGTTAAAAGCGCAGAGAGCATCATGAAGAACAAGGAACACACCAGGCAGGTCCGAGATACTGTTGTGAAGAAGTTTAAAGCCGGATTTGGATACAAAAAGATTTCCCAAGCTTTAAACATCCCAAGGAGCACTGTGCAAGCGATACTATTGAAATGGAAGGAGTATCAGACCACTACAAATCTACCAAGACCTGGCCGTCCCTCTAAACTTTCAGCTCATACAAGGAGAAGACTGATCAGAGATGCAGCCAAGAGGCCCATGATCACTCTGGATGAACTGCAGAGATCTACAGCTGAGGTGGGAGACTCTGTCCATAGGACAACAATCAGTCGTATATTGCACAAATATGGCCTTTATGGAAGAGTGGCAAGAAGAAAGCCATTTCTTAAAGATATCCATAAAAAGTGTCGTTTAAAGTTTGCCACAAGCCACCTGGGAGACACACCAAACATGTGGAAGAAGGTGCTCTGGTCAGATGAAACCAAAATTGAACTTTTTGGCAACAATGCAAAACGTTATGTTTGGCGTAAAAGCAACACAGCTCATCACCCTGAACACACCATCCCCACTGTCAAACATGGTGGTGGCAGCATCATGGTTTGGGCCTGCTTTTCTTCAGCAGGGACAGGGAAGATGGTTAAAATTGATGGGAAGATGGATGGAGCCAAATACAGGACCATTCTGGAAGAAAACCTGATGGAGTCTGCAAAAGACCTGAGACTGGGACGGAGATTTGTCTTCCAACAAGACAATGATCCAAAACATAAAGCAAAATCTACAATGTAATGGTTCAAAAATAAACATATCCAAGTGTTAGAATGGCCAAGTCAAAGTCCAGACCTGAATCCAATCGAGAATCTGTGGAAAGAACTGAAAACTGCTGTTCACAAATGCTCTCCATCCAACCTCACTGAGCTCGAGCTGTTTTGCAAGGAGGAATGGGAAAAAATTTCAGTCTCTCGATGTGCAAAACTGATAGAGACATACCCCAAGCGACTTACAGCTGTATTCGCAGCAAAAGGTGGCGCTACAAAGTATTAACTTAAGGGGGCTGAATAATTTTGCACGCCCAATTTTTCGGTTTTTGATTTATGTTAAAAAAGTTTGAAATATCCAATAAATGTCGTTCCACTTCATGATTGTGTCCCACTTGTTGTTGATTCTTCACAAAAAAATACAGTTTTATATCTTTATGTTTGAAGCCTGAAATGTGGCAAAAGGTCGCAAAGTTCAAGGGGGCCGAATACTTTCGCAAGGCACTGTACATATTTTTTAAGGCCTTGCTCACAATTCATTCTGTGGCAGCACAATGACCAAACGATATACTGTATGTGAGGCTCTTGATCATATCTTTAGCCATGACACTGATGAGGAGGAGAGTCCTTGTTAAACTTTGACTCAAAGTATTCTGTGATAAAGAGCACAATATGTTTCATCTATATGGGTTAGGGTTAATCTATATGTTATAGTCAGAATAATCACAACATTAGTTGATAATATATCACAATGTGACATGTGACATTGATCACAATGTGCTCATAGGCTCTAGTTGTTTTAACGGAATAGCCTGAACTGTTTTTTTTCCCAACTCAGATTTACACAAGAGGGATTCAAGGTAGGTAGGTAGAGCCTATAGGCCTAGTGTTTTAATGTATCCATTCCGGTTCACAGTGCGAACTTTTCTGAAGTCCCCTTACTGAAAGGCCTAGTAATATGTGTACGATACACCCTTAGTTCTGTGCATAGTGATTTTTAAGACTTGTTTCATAATTCATACTGGACCATGTGATATATTCAGTACAGTGCTAATGCCTCTTGACACATTCTGGGTTGAATTACGATTAATTATGAATTTATGAAAACCTTTTTCTGTTCTGAGGGAAATCCTGTACACATTGACTTGTCACCTGATATGATTGGTTAAAAGTGCTTTGAGCAAATTCACAGTATATAATCTATACATTGACTGCCAAACTGCTATAGGCATTCCACTTTTACCAAAGTAAAGTATAGTATATCTATGCATCCTGGATCCCACTGCAGTGGACAGCTGCTTTCCTAGCTCACCTTATTTCACAACGGTGTGCTCACGTAGTGATGACTGATCATCAAGGCTTAGTAAGGACTGGATGGGAAAGAGAGGATGGGGTGGGGGGATGCTGACTAGAATGAAATAAAGAGGGATAAAACCATAAGACAATGATGATGTCATAGACGATAATCAGAGGAACTAAGCACGGAATGCTGAGGATGGTTCCATTCAGTTCAAATTCACACAACAGGGTAATCTACTGTTACTGTACTCCCAATCCGGAATACCTCAGGGAGAATTTAACATAATTTCTAACATAATTTCCCTAACAACTGTAGTATATGTGTACACATTGTGCCTAGAGCGGCTAGAGAGAGAAAGATAAGGTAGAGGGAGAAATATAGGGTAGAGGGATAAAGATAGGGTAGAGAAAACGATAAGGTAGAGAGAGAAATAGAGGGTAGAGAGAACGATAAGGTAGAGAGAGAAATCGAGGGTAGAGAGATAAAGATAGGGTAGAGAGAACGATAAGGTAGAGGGAGAAATAGAGGGTAGAGAGATAAAGATAGGGTAGAGAGAACGATAAGGTAGAGAGAGAAATAGAGGGTAGAGAGAACGATAATGTAGAGAGAGAAATAGAGGGTAGAGAGAACGATAAGGTAGAGAGAACGATTAGGTAGAGGGAGACATAGAGGGTAGAGAGATTAAGAGGATAGAGAGAGAAAGATAAGGTAGAGAGAGAAATAGAGGGTAGAGAGAACGATGAGGTAGAGAGAGAAATAGATGATAGAGATATAAAGAGGATAGAGAGAGAACATGACACAGAGACAACTTTAAAATGCTATTTGGAGAACAGCAAAAATTACCCCAGACATTTTCACCTTGGCTGCTGTAGGTTAAATCACCTCAGTCCATTTACAAACACATAGCGTATTAGCTATACAATTGTAATGCTGTAACTCAGAAATTGGGAAAATATGAGACCCTGACACATAGCTTCAGCGATGAAATGAAAACATCTGACATTTTTAGAACTGCATTGTTTGTATGTTGATAGCATTTCAATGTCAGCCTATAAGGAAGATAGGTCCTGTGGAGGTGTTCATATAGAAACATACAGTGGTTGTATTGTAATATCGGCCTATAGGGAAGATAGGCCCTGTGGAGGTGTTCCTATTGAAACATACAGTGGTTGTATTTTAGTGTCAGCCTGTAAGGAAGATAGGCCCTGTGGAGGTGTTCCTATTGAAACATACAGTGGTTGTATTTCAATGTCAGCCTATAGGGAAGATGTTCATATCGAAATGTATATATTTGTTTTTTAAAGTTCCTAACTTGTTTGATGAGATTACTACAGATTTCCTATGGGAACCCCACATAGGACCCCGACCCCAAGTTCAGGGACCACTGTACTAACCTCTCTCTGCTTGCTTCTTCTCTCTCTATCTCTCTGTCTCCTCTGCTTCCTTCTGCATGCATTTCAGCCTGCCTCAGCTGCACCACTGAGCTCCACATCACTGTCTGTCTCAGTAGTCTGCTCTCTGTAAAGCAAAGTTACTTCATTTAGTAGTGTATTTTTTGTTTTGTTTCCTGAGGTAGGCTCTGTTTAAAGAGATGTCTCTGCATGTAGATGTAAGGAAGTTGCTAACTAGTGAAGGAAGTTAGAGGTAGTTACCCAATTTTTACCCAATTACTAACTAGAGTAATCCACAGACTACCAGTCATTGCACTTCTTCCTTCATCCTTCTAGTTGGCTAACTTCCTTTATAATGGACACAGAGACATAGAAACGGTGTCCATCAGTTTAGCCCTTTAGGGCCCATTACTGAAATAGCTTCTTCCTTCATCCTTCTAGTTGGCTAAGTAATACAAGCCAGAGCCCTTTACCATTACTGAAATATAATTTTCAGCTAGCCACCTGACTGACATATCTATAAGCAACTATTTGCCAGTTGTGCAGTCATTCTGGTGGTGGTGCAGCTGAGGCAGGCTTTTTGATTCTCAGAGAGTCGTTTTTTTGTTTGTTTGGGGGGATTTCTATTGACATGGCAGGAGTCGCGGGACGGTTTTAAATTTGCCTTTTGTCTTTTATCACGCAAAAACTGTAAGCAGCGTCTCTGACGTTGCCTACTTGAGCTGACTGCAAGCTGGGATATTTCGTTTCACGTCTCAGGCCTTGGGCCTGTGCCTCAAGAGGGCAGAGTTAGCCATTTGGGAGTGGTGAATCTGCTGCTAAAAAGGCAAATCCAGGAGGCAAATCCAGGAGGCAAATCTGGGAGACGCAGTTAAACATATTGAACAAACCACTGTTCATGATTCCACTCGTTTGCAAAAGGTTTAGGCGCAATTAGAACTCAACTAGATCAAGAATATAAGCATTCTAAGATTTGATCAACGTTGGGAGCTATATTTAGATGTTGACCCGTAAATTAATTCATTTATTATAAAAAATTACAGAGGTCCAGAGTTGTGCTCCAGTTAGGATTAGTAACATGTCAACAGCCTGATGGCAGTCAATCAAATCAAACTTTATTAGTCACATGCACCGAATACAACAAGTGTAGACTTTACAGTGAAATGTTTACTGACAAGCCCTTTACCAACAGTGTAGACTTTACAGTGAAATGTTTACTGACAAGCCCTTTACCAACAGTGTAGACTTTACAGTGAAATGTTTACTGACAAGCCCTTTACCAACAGTGTAGACTTTACAGTGAAATTTTTACTGACAAGCCCTTTACCAACAGTGTAGACTTTACAGTAAATGTTTACTGACAAGCCCTTTACCAACAGTGTAGACTTTACCTTTACCAACAGTGTAGACTTTACAGTGAAATGTTTACTTACAAGCCCTTTACCAACAGTGTAGACTTTACAGTGAAATGTTTACTGACAAGCCCTTTACCAACAGTGTAGACTTTACAGTGAAATGTTTACTGACAAGCCCTTTACCAACAGTGTAGACTTTACAGTGAAATGTTTACTGACAAGCCCTTTACCAACAGTGTAGACTTTACAGTGAAATGTTTACTTACAAGCCCTTTACCAACAGTGTGTAGACTTTACAGTGAAATGTTTACTGACAAGCCCTTTACCAACAGTGTAGACTTTACAGTGAAATGTTTACTAGACAGTGAAAGCCCTTTACCAACAGTGTAGACTTTACAGTGAAATGTTTACTGACAAGCCCTTTACCAACAGTGTAGACTTTACAGTGAAATGTTTACTGACAAGCCCTTTACCAACAGTTAGACTTTACAGTGAAATGTTTACTGACAAGCCCTTTACCAACAGTGTAGACTTTACAGTGAAATGTTTACTTACAAGCCCTTTACCAACAGTGTAGACTTTACAGTGAAATGTTTACTGACAAGCCCTTTACCAACAGTGTAGACTTTACAGTGAAATGTTTACTGACAAGCCCTTTACCAACAGTGTAGACTTTACAGTGAAATGTTTACTGACAAGCCCTTTACCAACAGTGTAGACTTTACAGTGAAATGTTTACTGACAAGCCCTTTACCAACAGTGTAGACTTTACAGTGAAATGTTTACTTACAAGCCCTTTACCAACAGTGTAGACTTTACAGTGAAATGTTTACTGACAAGCCCTTTACCAACAGTGTAGACTTTACAGTGAAATGTTTACTGACCAGCCCTTTACCAACAGTGTAGACTTTACAGTGAAATGTTTACTGACAAGCCCTTTACCAACAGTGTAGACTTTACAGTGAAATGTTTACTTACAAGCCCTTTACCAACAGTGCAGTTCAAGAAGAAGAAAATAGTTACCAAGTAGACTAAAACAAAAAGTAATAATAAAAAGTAACACAATAAGAATAACAATAATGAGGCTATATACAGGGGCACCGATACCGAGTCAGTTTGCGGGGATACAGGGAGGATGGGGTTAATGTAAATTGTCCGGTGGAAATTTGATTAATTGTTCATCAGTCTTATGGCTGGGGGGGTAGAAGCTGTTAAGGAGCCTTTTGGTCCTAGATTTGGCGCTCCGGTACCGCTTGCCATGCGGTAGCAGAGGAAACAGTCTATAACTTGGGCGACTGGAGTCTCTGACAATATTATGGGCTTTTCTCTGAGCATCAGCATTTGTGGGTTCGATTACAGGCTCAAAATGGCCAGAAACAAAGAACTTTCTTCTGAAGCTTGTCAGTCTATTCTTGTAATGAGAAATGAAGGCTATTCCATGTGAGGCTATTCTTAACGTTGAGGTTGAGACGGGTGTTTTGCGGGTACTATTTAATGAAGCTGCAACTGAGGACTTGTGAGGCGTCTGTTTCTCAAACTAGACACTCTAATGTACTTGTCCTCTTGCTCAGTTGTTCACCGGGGCCTCCCACTGCTCTTTCTATTCAGGTTAGAGACAGTATGTGCTGTTCAGTGAAGGGAGTAGTACACAGCGTTGTACGAGATCTTCAGTTTCTTGGCAATTTCTCACATGGAATAGCATTCATTTCTCAGAACAAGAATAGAATGACAAGCTTCAGAAGAAAGTTCTTTGTTTCTGGCTATTTTGAGCCTGTAATCTAACCCACAAATGCTGATGCTCCAGATACTCAACTAGTCTAAAGAAGGCCAGTTTTATTGCTTCTTTAATCAATACAACAGTTTTCAGCTGTGCTAACATGATTGCAAAGGGTTTTAAAATTATCAATAAGCCTTTTAAAATTATAAATTTGGATTAGCTAAACACAACGTGCCATTGGAACACATGAGTGATGGTTGCTGATAATGGGCCTCTGTAAGCCTATGTAGATATTCCATAAAAAATCTGCCGTTTCCAGCTACAATAGTCATTTACAATGTTAACAATTTCTACACTGTATTTCTGATCAATTTGATGTTATTTTAATGGACCGAAAATGAGCTTTTCTTTCAAAAACAAGGACATTTCGAAGTGAGCCAAACTTTTGAACAGTTGTGTATATAACTTCTTTGAAATCTCTCATAACCTAACTTAATTTAGGTTAGTGGTTGGTAGATTAGTAATCGGTAGTCAGCTAGCTAGAAGAGGGTCTTTAGTCACAAAATGTTATTTCCATTTAAATTTTGTGCTCGAAGTGATTTAATCCTCTAACTGCTATAGAGTGTCCGATGTTAGAAGGTGTCCGATGTTAGAAGGTGTCCGATGTTAGAAGGTGTCCGATGTTAGAAGGTGTCCGATGTTAGAAGGTGTCCGATGTTAGAAGGTGTCCGATGTTAGAAGGTGTCCGATGTTAGGTGTCCGATGTTAGGTGTCCGATGTTAGAAGGTGTCCGATGTTAGGGGTGTCCGATCTTGGGGGTGTCCGATGTTGGGGGTGTCCTATGTTTGGGGGAAATTAGCTAGCTTTCTATTTGCTTTAGAAAGCTCAATGTCCACTAGAGCATCTGGCGTAAGACTCTTGCCCCAGAGCACGACAGTGGTTGTGTGTTTCAGTAGGCAGCCTTCTGGCTACGGTCATATCCAGCCCTGCCTAGCCTGGAATGTTTTAAAAGCAGAGGAGGAGAAGTAGGAGGACTCTCTAGAGGTACTAAGACAGGGATAAGAACCTGAGGACTCTAGAGGTAGTAAGATGGGGATAAGACGCTGAGGAGGACTCTCTATAGGTACTAAGACAGGGATAAGAACCTGAGGAGGACTCTCTAGAGGTACTAAGACAGGGATAAGAACCTGAGGACTCTCTAGAAGTACTAAGATAGTGGGATAAGACCCTGAGGAGGACTCTCTATAGGTACTAAGACAGTGGGATAAGACCCTGAGGAGATTGGGTCTATTGGGGTGATTAGGTTAGAGGGAGACGGGAAGAGCGAGAGTCAGAGGAGAGGGTTAGAGAGGGTGAAACACAGAGTGAGATGCAGATAGAAAAAGGGGGATAGAGTTTATTGGAGTGTGGGAGAGAGAGAGAGCTCTCTTGTCTAATCCCTCTCCACATGGGGGATTAGTCCTGGAACTTGAGTCACACTGTCTAATTATCTTGCTGCACTGTAATGTCCTGCTGCAGCTCACACAGCTTTACTCTCACTCTGTCTGTCTGTCTGTCTGTCTGTCTGTCTGCCTGTCTGTCTGTCTGTCTGTCTGTCTGTCTGTCTGTCTGTCTGTCTGTCTGTCTGTCTGTCTCTGTCTGTCTGTCTGTCTGTCTGTCTGTCTGTCTGTCTGTCTGTCTGTCTGTCTGTCTGTCTGTCTGTCTGTCTGTCTGTCTGTCTGTCTGTCTGTCTGTCTGTCTGTCTGTCTGCCTGTCTGTCTGTCTGTCTGTCATTATCTTTCTCTCTTTCCTTTTGCCATTCCCTCTCTGCCCCCTATATGATTGCTTGTGTACCTCTTTCCCTCTCTGTCTTCTTCCTCTCTCTTTTCTATCTTCTCTCAACAGAGCACGAAGGCATCATTACTGGGTCGACCGGACTGCTGAGGGTGTATGTCTCTTTTTGCTCATCAAAGACAGATATTTTCTAAATTCCTCATCCGACCCTCTCTAATCTCTGGGAGAACAAGGGTTACTGTACTCTCAGTAGTTGAGCCAGTCTGTCTGATGAAAGAAAGAAAGGAGGGTACCTATTCAGTTGCACAACTGAATGCATGCAACTGAAATGGGTCTTCCACGTTTAACCCAACCCCTCTGAATCAGAGAGGTGCGGGGGGCTGTCTTAATCAATGTCCATGTCATTGGCACCCAGGAAGCAGCTGCTGTTGAGGGTTAACTGTCTTGATCATGGCATTTATTTCCACGTTACCGGCTTGGGGATTTGCACCAGCGACCTTTCGGTTACTGGCCCAACGCTCCTAATCCCTAAGCTACTTGCCGCCCTGATGGTGTCTTGCTGTCTGTTGCTGCCTCCTCTGTTATCCTCCTATGCCAGCTCCCAGCCACAGTAACACTAGGACGAGAAGATGCCTTTTCCTTGCTTTTCCCATGTACTGTTTTTCCTCCTTTCCTCCTCCCCTCTCCTCTCCTCCCTCTATACTCTTGTCTCGCTCCTGACCTCTGGGATCAACTGAGTAAAACTGATTCCCTCTTTTCCACGGATCATGAGTGCGTCAGCAGTTACGCAACCCAGGGAGGGATAGATAGAGAGAGAGGGAGGAGAGGAAGAGGAGTGAATATATATATATATATAGAGAGAGAGAGAGAAAGGAAGAAGAGGAGTGAATATATATATATATATAGAGAGAGTGAGAGAGAGAAAGGAGGAAGAGGAGTGAATATATATATATATAGAGAGAGAAAGGAGGAAGAAGAGGATATATATATATATAGAGAGAGAAAGGAGGAAGAAGAGGATATATGTATATAGAGAGAGTGAGAGCAGGAAGAGGAGTGAATCTGCGTCTGTCACATTTTACCATTGTTGTTTGACTTGTTACAGCACCACATTACTGTGGCTGGTTTAGCCAGTGTCAAAACACAACATTTAATCTGTGAACACAAAATGGCTGCCTCTCCATTGACTTAGCCTTTCAGTTTAATAATGTTCATATTGTACACCCTTCAATCTCAACTCTGGACCTCGGAAGCCAGTTCCACTACATTTATTTCATTGTTCCCCTCTAACCAGGGAATGATTTAGACCTGGGACACCAGGTGGGTGATTCCCCTCTAATCAGGGAATGATTTAGACCTGGGACACCAGGTGGGTGATTCCCCTCTAATCAGGGAATGATTTAGACCTGGGACACCAGGTGGGTGATTCCCCTCTAATCAGGGAATGATTTAGACCTGGGACACCAGGTGGGTGATTCCCCTCTAATCAGGGAATGATTTAGACCTGGGACACCAGGTGGGTGATTCCCCTCTAATCAGGGAATGATTTAGACCTGGGACACCAGGTGGGTGATTCCCCTCTAACCAGGGTAATGATTTAGACCTGAGACACCAGGTGGGTGATTCCCCTCTAATCAGGGTATGATTTAGACCTGGGACACCAGGTGGGTGATTCCCCTCTAACCAGGGTAATGATTTAGACCTGGGACACCAGGTGGGTGATTCCCCTCTAACCAGGGAATGATTTAGATCTGGGACACCAGGCGTGTGTGCAATGAATTATTAGGTAGAACAGAAAACCAGCAGGCTTTGTACCTCAAGACCCCCTTGCCGTTCCACCATACCGCTGTGTTATGTCATATTGTAATAATGAGTCAGCAAATAAGGTAAACGCTTGTTGTGTTACAGCTGGTCTATAGGTGCCGAGTGGTGCTCACTGGGCTCCCGAGTGGCGCAGCGGTCTAAAGCACTGCATCTTAGTGCTAGAGGCGTCACTACAGACACCCTGGTTTGATTCCAGGCTGTATCACAACCAGCCGTGATCGCGAGTCCCATAGGGCAGCGCGCAAATTGGCCCAGCGTCGTCCGGGTTTGGCCGGTGTAGGCTGCCGTTGTAAATAAGAATTTGTTCTTAACTGACTTGCCTGGTTAAATAAATAAAAACATATATTTTCTTGCTCCGGGAAGCCACTCCTCAGTAAAAGGCACATGACAGCCCGCTTGAAGTTTGACAAAAGGCACCTAAAGGACTCAAAGACCATGACAAACTAAATCCTCTGGTCTGATGAAATCAAGATTGAACTCTTTGGCTTGAATTCTGAGCGTTATGTGTGGAGGACACCTGGCACCATCCCTATGGGGAAGCATGGTGGTGGCAGCATCATGCTGTGGGAATGATTTTCAGCAGCAGAGACTGGGAGACTAGTCAGGATCAAGGGAAAGATGAACGGAGCAAAGTACAGAGAGATCCTTGATGAACACCTGCTCCAGCGACCTCAGGACTCAGACAGGCGTGAAGATTCACCTTCCAACAGGACAATGACCCTAAGCACACAGCCCAAGAATACGCACAAGAATACGCAGGAGTGGCTTCAGAACAAGTCTCTGAATGTCCTTGAGTGGCCCAGCCAGAGCCCGGACTTGAATCCGAATAAACATCTCTGGAGAAACCTGAAAATTGCATTGCAGCAACCCTCCCCGTGTAACCTGACAGAGCTTGAGAGGATATGCAGAGAAGAATGGGAGAAACTCCCCAAATACAAGTGTGCCAAGCTCGTAGAGTCATACCAAAGAAGACTCAAGGCTGTGTTCGCTGCTTCAAAAAAGTACTGAGTAAAGGGTCTGAATACTTATGTAAATGTGATAGGTCAGTTTAGTTATTTTTATAAATTTGCAACAATTTCTAAAAACCTTTTATTTTTTATTTTAGAAGGCTGAATTTAATCCACTTTAGAAGGCTGTAATGTAACAAAATGTGGAAAAAGTCAAGGGGTCTGAATACTTTCCGAATTCACCTTACTTTTTAAAAACTTTTTTTTACATTTCCCACTCTCCCACATCAAATAGCCTGAAGCCACAGGGCTCTTCTCACAGGCTCTATTTCCCTGCGTGGGAGCGTTGCGATCCATAGGTTGGAATTTTTGACCTGGTAACATGTACATTGAACAACACAGCAGCTTTTTTGGCATGTTTTGTTACAAAGGGGGTTTGTTTTCACCAATTCGTGGCCATGGTCGAGTGGAATTCCTTATTGTTACGTGAATATTAAGTCGAAGTACAACCGTTTAACCGGCTGTTATGGATAAAGACCATAATAAAATAACTGTTTTTTTAATAATAATACATTGAATGGAATGAAGAGCTGACTGAAAACGGGATGGCTGGGAATTTGTGTGGTTGAGTCTTCTTCTGCCATAACATGGACTCTTAACAATGTGATGAATCTTTGTTGCTCCTTGCTGAAACAAGCAAACTAGTATTTGGTTGCCTAGGCAACACCCCCGACAATGCACACATAGAAATAGAATGAATAGAAAAGGTTTGGAACCTCTAACCCTGGCAATTTGACTGACTGACTAACTAACATAGATATAAAGCAGTTCTATCTATGTACACTCATGGGTATGCTTGCAATGGCTGCCTGGTTTTGTGATGCTATAATTTCCATGATAATGTAGAATGTTAATTCAAAGATGTTAACTGATGTGGCTCTTTTGTATTGTCAGTTCAGTTGAATAAGCAAATCAGAGCACAGATTACTTCCTGCCTTGCTCCTACGGTTAGGGACAGGCTATATGGACAGTCTGGGTACCCAAAGTTGATGGTATATGTCACGCAACGAGAGTTGAGTGGGGACAAACAGATTTGATTGGGCTCAGTCAGTTCAGTGAGTCATCCTGATGAGCCCTCCACAGCTATGTAGTTTATGCTTGTGGCTAGAAACTTCAGCAAGAATTTGCAACTTGTCCTCTGAAGTTGGGACTTGAATCATTCCGTTTTTATGGTACTACAAATGCAACAAATGTGCTTTAGTTGTCACCCTGGCCTGATATTGGCTACACTATCTAGCCACATCCCTGTCCTTACAGACCTGATATTGACTACACTATCTAGCCACATCCCTGTCCTTACAGGCCTGATATTGACTACACTATCTAGCTGCATCCCTATCCTTACAGACCTGATATTGACTACACTATCTAGCTACATCCCTGTCCTTACAGACCTGATATTGACTACACTATCTAGCTCCTTTCCCCTAAGTCACTGCAGGACAGCAGGGCTTGGCAAGCGGGACTTGGGACCGAAGGACATTGTGCTCTGTTGCTGGCTTGCAGCACAAACTCTCCCCATCTCAACTAGCCTACCTGGTTAAATAAAGGTGTTCTCAACTAGCCTACCTGGTTAAATAAAGGTGTTCTCAACTAGCCTACCTGGTTAAATAAAGGTGTTCTCAACTAGCCTACCTGGTTAAATAAAGGTGTTCTCAACTAGCCTACCTGGTTAAATAAAGGTGTTCTCAACTTGCCTACCTGGTTAAATAAAGGTGTTCTCAACTAGCCTACCTGGTTAAATAAAGATGTTCTCAACTAGCCTACCTGGTTAAATAAAGGTGTTCTCAACTAGCCTTCCTGGTTAAATAAAGGTGTTATCAACTAGCCTTCCTGGTTAAATAAAGGTGTTCTCAACTAGCCTACCTGGTTAAATAAAGGTGTTCTCAACTAGCCTACTTGGTTAAATAAAGGTGTTCTCAACTAGCCTACCTGGTTAAATAAAGGTGTTCTCAACTAGCCTACCTGGTTAAATAAAGGTGTTCTCAACTAGCCTACCTGGTTAAATAAAGGTGTTCTCAACTAGCCTACCTGGTTAAATAAAGGTGTTCTCAACTAGCCTACCTGGTTAAATAAAGGTGCTCTCAACTGGCCTACCTGGTTAAATAAAGGTGTTCTCAACTAGCCTACCTGGTTAAATAAAGGTGTTCTCAACTAGCCTACCTGGTTAAATAAAGGTGTTCTCAACTAGCCTACCTGGTTAAATAAAGGTGTTCTCAACTAGCCTACCTGGTTAAATAAAGGTGTTCTCAACTAGCCTACCTGGTTAAATAAAGGTGTTCTCAACTAGCCTACCTGGTTAAATAAAGGTGTTCTCAACTAGCCTACCTGGTTAAATAAAGGTGTTCTCAACTAGCCTACCTGGTTAAATAAAGGTGTTCTCAACTAGCCTACCTGGTTAAATAAAGGTGTTCTCAACTAGCCTACCTGGTTAAATAAAGGTGTTCTCAACTAGCCTACCTGGTTAAATAAAGGTGTTCTCAACTAGCCTACCTGGTTAAATAAAGGTGTTCTCAACTAGCCTACCTGGTTAAATAAAGGTGTTCTCAACTAGCCTACCTGGTTAAATAAAGGTGTTCTCAACTAGCCTACCTGGTTAAATAAAGGTGTTCTCAACTAGCCTACCTGGTTAAATAAAGGTGAAATAAATAAAAATATTTTAAAAAATTGAGAAGCAGAAGACTGTATCACGGTGACATCCAGATGGTTCTACCAATATAACAAGTGTTTTCTCGTGTAGGCTTCTATCCTACTAGAAATCAAGTTGGATGGAACAAATTGGCCACGTTAGCTACCACCAGCGACATATGATACAGCTACCTGGTGAAGCAACTGCTGCTCAGAGGGAAGAACCTCCATACAACACCATTGCACTGGTCATTCACACCGGCTTCTTGTTACGTTAGCTAATGGGCATGTCACGGTGACATCCAGATTCCAGATGGTGACAAATACTAAAAGTTATCCCCCCCCCATCTAAATAAACACAACTTTCTTTTACAAGTTTTAACTAGCACCACGCTACTGTTGTTGTCAGCTAGCCAGCATAAACTAACTAGCTGTGAAGGGCTCATCAAGACAACTGACTAAACTAAATAGCTGTGAAGGGCTCATCAAGACAACTGACTAAACTAACTAGCTGTGAAGGGCTCATCAGGATGACTGACTAAACTAACTAGCTGTGAAGGGCTCATCAGGACAACTGACTAAACTAACTAGCTGTGAAGGGCTCATTAAGACAACTGACTAAACTAACTAGCTGTGAAGGGCTCATCAGGATGACTAACTAAACTAACTAGCTGTGAAGGGCTCATCAGGACAACTGACTAAACTAGCTGTGAAGGGCTCATCAGAACAACTGACTAAACTAACTGGCTGTGAAGGGCTCATCAAGACAACTGACTAAACTAACTAGCTGTGAAGGGCTCATCAGGACAACTGACTAACCTAGCTAGCTGCGAAGAGCTCTTCAGGACGACTGACTAAACTAGCTAGCTGTGAAGGGCACATCAGGAAGACTGACTAAACTAGCTAGCTGTGAAGGGCTCATCAAGGCAACTGACTAAACTAGCTGTGAAGGGCTCATCAAGACAACTGACTAAACTAGCTGTGAAGGGCTCATCAAGACAACTGACTAAACTAACTAGCTGTGAAGGGCTCATCAAGACAACTGACTAAACTAACTAGCTGTGAAGGGCTCATCAAGACAACTGACTAAACTAACTAGCTGTGAAGGGCTCATCAGGACAACTGACTAAACTAACTAGCTGTGAAGGGCTCATCAGGATGACTGACTAAACTAGCTAGGTGTGAAGGACTCATCAGAATGACTGACTAAACTAACTAGCTGTGAAGGGCTCATCAGGACAGACTGACTAAACTAACTAGCTGTGAAGGGCTCATCAGGATGACTGACTAAACTAACTAGGTGTGAAGGGCTCATCAGGATGACTGACTAAACTAACTAGGTGTGAAGGGCTCATCAGGATAACTGACTAACCTAGCTAGCTGCGAAGAGCTCTTCAGGACGACTGACTAAACTAGCTAGCTGTGAAGGGCACATCAGGAAGACTGACTAAACTAGCTAGCTGTGAAGGGCTCATCAGGGCAACTGACTAAACTAGCTAGCTGGGAAGGGCTCATCAGGACGACTGACTAAACTAGCTAGGTGTGAAGGGCTCATCAGGATGACTGACTAAACTAGCTAGCTGGGAAGGGCTCATCAGGATGACTGACTAAACTAGCTAGCTGGGAAGGGCTCATCGGGATGACAGACTGAACTGACTGAACCAAATCCGTTTGTCTCCATTTGACTCTCTGCGAGACATACCTCATCAATATGGGCACCAGGCATGTCCTGGGGTTTTCTATCCTTTGAAGCCTCTTGTATTACCCTTTTCCCAGCATGCTATGCTAGTCTGTTTCTCACATAGAGGGTATGATTTAACAATCAGGAAGAGTTATACACATTTAAAAAAGATGACTTAGTGTAAGTATACTGTATCATAGCAAGTACAAACATAAATATTGAAAGTATTAATACAGTGGCTCACGCATTTGATATTGGTTAACATACCGCACGCCTATTCATACAGAATATTTAAACATTCCACCATACATTCTAAATCATACAGCCATGCATAACGCCAGTGAGAGATGAGCAAAAACAGTGTAACTAACCAACTGACCAATTAACTAACTGTGCACCCCTGGAATCCACATACCACACCCCCGGCTTAGGTGAGAAATGGAACATTCCACATAGCATGCAAATGCCCTTGCACTAGCTGAGCCATTATGCAGATGACATGCAAATAGAGCCATCCGACGTGGTTGTGCTCAAAGTGCGCAGACTCAGGGAAAATAATCAACTGCTGATCACTATGAACACCAGACAGGGTGTGCAGCCGTCTGTGCAGAGTAGCTGGCTACTCGCTGGCTGAGAAAATAAGAAAATAACATTGGTGTGCGCCGGGATGTGTATCTCGGTCCTTTTTAGTAATTTCATTCAGAGGTGTTTTAAATCACAATATTACTGTATCACAGAGGTTGATCTATGCATAGTCACATTAATAACTCTACCTACATGAACATATTACCTCAATTACCTCGACACCGGTGCCTCCGCACATTGACTCTCTACCATACCCCCTATATATGCAGTACATAGCCCGTTATTGTTATTTACTGCTGCTTTTTAATTATTTGTTAGTCTTATCTCTTACTTTTGTACATTTTTAGGTATTTTCTTAAAACTGCATTGCTGGTTAAGTTATTGTAAGGTCTACACCTGTTGTATTCGGCGCATGTGACAAATACAATCGAATTTGATGCCTGCTTCAGTAGCAGCTAATATTACTGTATCACAGCAGTTGATGCCTACTTCAATAGCAGCTAATATTACCGTATCACAGCAGTTGATGCCTGCTTCAGTAGCAGCTAATATTACCGTATCACAGCAGTTGATGCCTGCTTCAGTAGCAGCTAATATTACCATATCACAGCAGTTGATGCCTGCTTCAGTAGCAGCTAATATTACCGTATCACAGCAGTTGATGCCTGCTTCAGTAGCAGCTAATATTACCATATCACAGCAGTTGATGCCTGCTTCAGTAGCAGCTAATATTACCGTATCACAGCAGTTGATCCATGCTTCAGTAGCAGCTAATATTACCATATCACAGCAGTTGATGCCTGCTTCAGTAGCAGCTAATATTACCGTATCACAGCAGTTGATGCCTGCTTCAGTAGCAGCTAATATTACCGTATCACAGCAGTTTATGCCTGCTTCAGTAGCAGCTAATATTACCGTATCACAGCAGTTGATGCCTGCTTCAGTAGCAGCTAATATTACCATATCACAGCAGTTGATGCCTGCTTCAGTAGCAGCTAATATTACCGTATCACAGCAGTTGATGCCTGCTTCAGTAGCAGCTAATATTACCGTATCACAGCAGTTGATGCCTGCTTCAGTAGCAGCTAATATTACCATATCACAGCAGTTGATGCCTGCTTCAGTAGCAGCTAATATTACCGTATCACAGCAGTTGATGCCTGCTTCAGTAGCAGCTAATATTACCGTATCACAGCAGTTTATGCCTGCTTCAGTAGCAGCTAATATTACCGTATCACAGCAGTTGATGCCTGCTTCAGTAGCAGCTAATATTACCGTATCACAGCAGTTGATGCCTGCTTCAGTAGCAGCTAATATTACCGTATCACAGCAGTTGATGCCTGCTTCAGTAGCAGCTAATATTACCGTATCACAGCAGTTGATGCCTGCTTCAGTAGCAGCTAATATTACCATATCACAGCAGTTGATGCCTGCTTCAGTAGCAGCTAATATTACCGTATCACAGCAGTTGATGCCTGCTTCAGTAGCAGCTAATATTACCGTATCACAGCAGTTTATGCCTGCTTCAATAGCAGCTAATATGACAGCTGCATTTGTATTTTCAGTTCTTTTGTCAGTTTAGTGATAGTGCTTCTCCAGTGATGCAGCTATAACAGATATTTTATGGGGCATTAACACGGCTCACTGAGAAAAAAGTAGCGGGTGATGGAGAAGAAGAGGAGAGTAGATGAGAGAAGAGAAGAGGAGAAGAGGAGAGGAGTGGAAAAATGAGAGGAGAGGAGATGAGAGGAGTGGATAAATTAAAGGAAAGGAGAGGAGAGGAGAGAAGAGAAGAGGAGTGGAAAATGAGAGGAGAGGAGTGGAGAAATTAAAGGAGAGAAGAGGAGAAGAGGAGAGGAGTGGAAAAATGAGAGGAGAGGAGATGAGAGGAGTGGAGAAATTAAAGGAGACAAGAGGAGCGAAGACAAGACAAGAGTAGAGAAGAGAAGAGAAGAAGATGAGGAGAAAAGATGCGAGGAATGCTGTACTCTGTTGTATAACTTGTTGACGAGAGAGATACTAAATCTACTTTTCTTCTCCATAGCGCTGTGTGCCTGAATGGTTACTTAATTTTACCTAGGAATTTTACCTAGGAATGGCATTATGAGACCAGCCATGCATACCATGCTTTCTTTCTATCTTTCTCTCTCTCTCTCCCTCCCTCCCTCCCCCACCCCCTCTCTCCCTCCTCTCCCCTTATCTTCCCACTACATACCTCTCAGTGATATTAGAGCTCGCTGTACGTAAAATATACATCTCTCTCTCTCTCTCTCTTGTCATCACATCACCATCACATCCTATCTTTACCTCCGGTGTTCATCTAGAGCCCCATTGACCCTAAGGGGAACTCTGCTGCGCTGTCTCCCAGGTGCGCTAGGCACCTCCCTGGATAAGTGTCTGTGCCAAGCCCCAGTGTCAGCCTGTCATCTCTGGTTATTCCTGGGGAAGTAGGAACTTGTGTAGAAGTGTGGGCTGAGTGTCCCTCTTCTCTCCCCACTACCCACCACTCTCCTCTTCTCTCCCCACTACCCACCACTCTACTCTTCTCTCCCCACTACCCTCCACTCTCCTCTTCTCTCTCCACTACCCTCCACTCTCCTCTTCTCTCCCCACTACCCTCCACTCTCCCCACTACCCTCCACTCTCCTCTTCTCTCTCCACTACCCTCCACTCTCCTCTTCTCTCCCCACTACCCTCCACTCTCCTCTTCTCTCCCCACTACCCTCCACTCTCCTCTTCTCTCCCCACTACCCTCCACGCTCCTCTTCTCTCCCCACTACCCTCCACTCTCCTCTTCTCTCCCCACTGCCCTCCACTCTCCTCTTTCTCCCCACTACCCTCCACTCTCCCCACTACCCTCCACTCTCCTCTTCTGTCCCCACTACCCTCCACTCTCCTCTTCTGTCCCCACTGCCCTCCACTCTCCTCTTCTGTCCCCACTGCCCTCCACTCTCCTCTTCTGTCCCCACTACCCTCCACTCTCCTCTTCTGTCCCCACTACCCTCCACTCACCTCTTCTCTCTCCACTACCCTCCACTCTCTCTTCTGTCCCCTCTCCATCCACTCTCCTCTTCTGTCCCCACTACCCTCCACTATCCTCTTCTCTCCCCACTACCCTCCACTCTCCTCTCCACTCTCTCTCCACTACCCTCCACTCTACTCTTCTCTCCCCACTACCCTCCACTCTCCTCTTCTCTCCCCACTACCCACCACTCTCCTCTTCTGGCCCCACTACCCTCCACTCTCCTCTTCTCTCCTCCCTCCTCCCCTACCATCCACTCTCCTCTTCTCTCTCCACTAGCCTCCACTCTCCTCTTCTCTCTCCACTACCCTCCACTCTCATCTTCTGTCCCCACTACCCTCCACTCTACTCTTCTGTCCCCACTACCCTCCACTCTCCTCTTCTCTCTCCACTACCCTCCACTCTACTCTTCTCTCCCCACTACCCACCACTCTCCTCTTCTGTCCCCACTACCCTCCACTCTCCTCTTCTCTCTCCACTACCCTCCACTCTCCTCTTCTCTCTCCACTACCCTCCACTCTCCTCTTCTCTCCCCAGTACCCACCACTCTCCTCTTCTCTCCCCACTACCCTCCACTCTCCTCTTCTCTCCCCACTACCCTCCACGCTCCTCTTCTCTCCCCACTACCCTCCACTCTCCTCTTCTCTCCCCATTACCCACCACTCTCCTCTTCTGTCCCCACTACCCTCCACTCTCCTCTTCTCTCTCCACTACCCTCCACTCTCCTCTTCTGTCCCCACTACCCTCCACTCTCCTCTTCTGTCCCCACTACCCTCCACTCTCCTCTTCTCTCCCCATTACTTCCTCTTCTGTCCCCACTACCCTCCACTCTCCTCTTCTCTCTCCACTACCCTCCACTCTCCTCTTCTGTCCCCACTACCCTCCACTCTCCTCTTCTGTCCCCACTACCCTCCACTCTCCTCTTCTCTCTCCACTACCCTCCACTCTCCTCTTCTGTCCCCACTACCCACCACTCTCCTCTTCTCTCTCCACTACCCTCCACTCTCATCTTCTCTCCCCACTACCCTCCACTCTCCTCTTCTGTCCCCACTACCCTCCACTCTCCTCTTCTCTCTCCACTACCCTCCACTCTACTCTTCTCTCCCCACTACCCACCACTCTCCTCTTCTGTCCCCACTACCCTCCACTCTCCTCTTCTCTCTACACTACCCTCCACTCTCCTCTTCTCTCTCCACTACCCTCCACTCTCCTCTTCTCTCCCCACTACCCTCCACTCTCCTCTTCTCTCTCCACTACCCTCCACTCTCATCTTCTCTCCCCATTACCCACCACTCTCCTCTTCTGTCCCCACTACCCTCCACTCTCCTCTTCTCTCTCCACTACCCTCCACTCTCCTCTTCTGTCCCCCCACCCTCCACCCTCCACTACCCTCCACTCTCCTCTTCTGTCCCCACTACCCTCCACTCTCCTCTTCTCTCTCCACTACCCTCCACTCTCCTCTCTCTCTCCACTACCCTCCACTCTCCCCACTACCCTCCACTCTCCTCTTCTGTCCCCACTACCCTCCACTCTCCTCTTCTGTCCCCACTGCCCTCCACTCCCCTGTCCACTGCCCTCCACTCTCCTCTTCTGTCCCCACTACCCTCCACTCTCCTCTTCTGTCCCCACTACCCTCCACTCACCTCTTCTCTCTCCACTACCCTCCACTCTCCTCTTCTGTCCCCTCTACCATCCACTCTCCTCTTCTGTCCCCACTACCGTCCACTATCCTCTTCTCTCCCCACTACCCTTCTGTCCTCTCCACTACCCTCCACTCTCCTCTTCTCTCCCCACTACCCTCCACTCTCCTCTTCTCTCCCCACTACCCACCACTCTCCTCTTCTGGCCCCACTACCCTCCACTCTCCCTCTTCCTCCCTCCTCCCACTACCCTCCACTCACCTCTTCTCTCTCCACTACCCTCCACTCTCCTCTTCTGTCCCCTCTACCATCCACTCTCCTCTTCTGTCCCCACTACCGTCCACTATCCTCTTCTCTCCCCACTACCCTCCACTCTCCTCTTCTCTCTCCACTACCCTCCACTCTACTCTTCTCTCCCCACTACCCTCCACTCTCCTCTTCTCTCCCCACTACCCACCACTCTCCTCTTCTGGCCCCACTACCCTCCACTCTCCTCTTCTCTCTCCTCCCTCCTCCCCCTACCATCCACTCTCCTCTTCTCTCTCCACTAGCCTCCACTCTCCTCTTCTCTCTCCACTACCCTCCACTCTCATCTTCTGTCCCCACTACCCTCCACTCTACTCTTCTGTCCCCACTACCCTCCACTCTCCTCTTCTCTCTCCACTACCCTCCACTCTACTCTTCTCTCCCCACTACCCACCACTCTCCTCTTCTGTCCCCACTACCCTCCACTCTCCTCTTCCTCTCCACTACCCTCCACTCTCCTCTTCTCTCTCCACTACCCTCCACTCTCCTCTTCTCTCCCCAGTACCCACCACTCTCCTCTTCTCTCCCCACTACCCTCCACTCTCCTCCTCTTCTCTCCCCACTACCCTCCACGCTCCTCTTCTCTCCCCACTACCCTCCACTCTCCTCTTCTCCCCATTACCCACCACTCTCCTCTTCTGTCCCCACTACCCTCCACTCTCCTCTTCTCTCTCCACTACCCTCCACTCTCCTCTTCTGTCCCCACTACCCTCCACTCTCCTCTTCTGTCCCCACTACCCTCCACTCTCCTCTTCTCTCCCCATTACCCACCACTCTCCTCTTCTGTCCCCACTACCCTCCACTCTCCTCTTCTCTCTCCACTACCCTCCACTCTCCTCTTCTGTCCCCACTACCCTCCACTCTCCTCTTCTGTCCCCACTACCCTCCACTCTCCTCTTCTCTCTCCACTACCCTCCACTCTCCTCTTCTGTCCCCACTACCCACCACTCTCCTCTTCTCTCTCCACTACCCTCCACTCTCATCTTCTCTCCCCCTACCCTCCACTCTCCTCTTCTGTCCCCACTACCCTCCACTCTCCTCTTCTCTCTCCACTACCCTCCACTCTACTCTTCTCTCCCCACTACCCACCACTCTCCTCTTCTGTCCCCACTACCCTCCACTCTCCTCTTCTCTCTACACTACCCTCCACTCTCCTCTTCTCTCTCCACTACCCTCCACTCTCCTCTTCTCTCCCCACTACCCTCCACTCTCCTCTTCTCTCTCCACTACCCTCCACTCTCATCTTCTCTCCCCATTACCCACCACTCTCCTCTTCTGTCCCCACTACCCTCCACTCTCCTCTTCTCTCTCCACTACCCTCCACTCTCCTCTTCTGTCCCCACTACCCTCCACTCTCCTCTTCTCTCTCCACTACCCTCCACTCTCCTCTTCTGTCCCCACTACCCTCCACTCTCCTCTTCTCTCTCCACTACCCTCCACTCTCCTCTTCTCTCTCCACTACCCTCCACTCTCCTCTTCTCTCCCCACTACCCACCACTCTCCTCTTCTGTCCCCACTACCCTCCACTCTCCTCTTCTGTCCCCACTACCCTCCACTCTCCTCTTCTGTCCCCACTACCCTCCACTCTCCTCTTCTCTCCCCATTACCCACCACTCTCCTCTTCTGTCCCTACTACCCTCCACTCTCCTCTTCTCTCTCCACTACCCTCCACTCTCCCTCTTCTGTCCCCACTACCCACCACTCTCCTCTTCTCTCTCCACTACCCTCCACTCTCATCTTCTCTCCCCACTACCCTCCACTCTCCTCTTCTGTCCCCACTACCCACCACTCTCCTCTTCTGTCCCCACTACCCTCCACTCTCCTCTTCTCTCTCCACTACCCTCCACTCTCCTCTTCTCTCTCCACTACCCTCCACTCTCCTCTTCTCTCCCCACTACCCTCCACTCTCCTCTTCTCTCTCCACTACCCTCCACTCTCATCTTCTCTCCCCATTACCCACCACTCTCCTCTTCTGTCCCCACTACCCTCCACTCTCCTCTTCTCTCTCCACTACCCTCCACTCTCCTCTTCTGTCCCCACTACCCTCCACTCTCCTCTTCTCTCTCCACTACCCTCCACTCTCCTCTTCTGTCCCCACTACCCTCCACTCTCCTCTTCTCTCTCCACTACCCTCCCTCTCCTCTTCTCTCCCCACTACCCACCACTCTCCTCTTCCCCCACTACCCTCCACTCTCCTCTTCTCTCCCCACTACCCACCACTCTCCTCTTCTCTCCCCACTACCCACCACTCTCCTCTTCTGGCCCCACTACCCTCCACTCTCCCCTTCTCTCCCCACTACCCTCCACTCTCCTCTTCTCTCCCCTCCCACCCTCCTCCCCCTACCACCCTCCACACCCTCCTCCCTCTACAACCCACTCTCCTCGTCTCTCCCCACTCCCCACTACCCACTACCCTCCTATTATGTCTCCACCCCCCTCCCCCTCCCCCACCCTCCACTCTCCTCTTCTCTCTCCACTCCCCCTCCCCTCCCCTACCCTACCCTTCACTCTCCTCTTCTCTCTCCACTCCTCCTTCCCCTACCCTCCACTCTCCTCTTCTCTCTCCACCCCTCCACTCTCCTCTCCTCTCTCCACTCCCCCTACCCTCCACCTCCCTCCCCCTACCCTCCACTCTCCTCTTCTCTCTCCACCCCCCTACCCTCCACTCTCCTCTTATCTCTCCACCCCCTACCCTCCACTCTCCTCTCCTCTCTCCCTCCCCCTACCCTCCACCTCCCTCCCCCTCCCCTCCCTCTCCTCTTCTCTCTCCACTCCCCCTCCCCTCCACTCTCCTCTTCTCTCTCCACTCCCCCTCCCCTCCACTCTCCTCTTCTCTCTCCACTCCCCCTACCCTCCACTCTCTCTCCTCTCTCCACTCCCCCTACCCTCCACCTCCCTCCCCCTCCCCTCCACTCTCCTCTTTTCTCTCCACTCCCCCTCCCCTCCACTCCCTCTCCTCTTCTCTCTCCACCCTCCTACCCTCCACTCTCCTCTTCTCTCTCCACTCCCCTCCCCCTACCCTCCACCTCCCTCCCCCTCCCCTCCACTCCCCTCTTTTCTCTCCACTTCCCCCTCCCCTCCACTCTCCTCTTTTGTCTCCACTCCCCCTCCCCTCCACTCTCCTCTTCTCTCTCCACCCCCCTCCACTCTCCTCTCGTTTTTCTCTCCACTCCCCCTACCCTCCACTCTCCTCTTCTCTCTCCACCCCCCTCCACTCTCCTCTCGTTTTTTCCTCCCTCCCCCTCCCCTCCACTCTCCTCTTCTCTCTCCACCCCCTCCACTCTCCTCTCGTTTTTTCTCTCCACTCCCCCCCCTCCCTCCACTCTCCTCTTCTTCTCCACCCCCCTCCACTCTCCTCTCGTTTTTTCTCTCCACTCCCCCTACCCTCCACTCTCCTCTTCTCTCTCCACCCCCCTCCACTCTCCTCTCGTTTTTTCTCTCCACTCCCCCTCCCCTCCACTCTCCTCTTTAGTCTCCACTCCCCCTACCCTCCACTCTCCTCTTCTCTCTCCACCCCCTCCACTCTCCTCTCGTTTTTCTCTCCACTCCCCCTCCCCTCCACTCTCCTCTTCTCTCTCCACCCCCTCCACTCTCCTCTCGTTTTTCTCTCCACTCCCCCTACCCTCCACTCTCCTCTTCTCTCTCCACCCCCCTCCACTCTCCTCTCGTTTTTTCTCTCCACTCCCCCTCCCTCCACTCTCCTCTTCCTCTCCACCCCCTCCACTCTCCTCTCCACCTCCCTCCCCCTCCCCTCCACTCTCCCTCCTCTCCACTCCCCCTCCCCTCCACTCTCCTCCACTCAACCTCTCTCAGTAAACAGGATCTGTTCTCTCATCTTCCTCTGCTGTTATTCATTTGTGTGTAGCTGAGAGTGTTAATTGATTCATCTTCAGGAATACACCTGGCAAATCCATGTTCACACACATCCGCCCACACAGTCTACACGCACACACACCATTAACCCCATTTCCTCTACACCTGACTCCAGTGGGATGCTTGGCCTGTCACCGGGGGCAACAGATTGGATTGATCCCAGTGGATCCCCCTGGGTTCTTCTGAGAGTGATAAATATGCATGAGGCAGTAATTGGTGGGTGTGTTGGAATGGTTGACCTGGCTTTCTAGGGAAGTTCAAGGGCATTTTTGTTTGTCTTTCCAGAACTGAATAACATAAATATTCCCATAATAATATCTGGTCATTGATGTCGGTGTAACAGAGGATGTTGAACAAAGACTATGGAAATATTTGGGCTGTTTATCAAGACACAATAAGACAAGAATGTGGAGGACTTCTTGATGATTTGCTCTACAAATGTCTTTACACAGCAGCTAGCATCCTTTTCCCACTACGTCTTCCCTTCAGACTGTCTCCTAGATTGTATCTGTTTGTTTGGGTCTGTGTGTCTGGATCTGATCTGTTTGTTTGTGTGTGTGTGTTTGTGTGTGTGTGTGTGTTGGAAGTCATGTATGAGTGAGTGTGTAAGTGGCAGAGACTGAAGGCTCACTCTTGCGAGTAATCAATATCTCTCTCAAGCATGATGCGGCTGCTATGGCAACCCTGAAGACACACACACACACACACACAAACACACAAACACACACACAGACACTGTGACGACTGTGGAGAGACTAAGTGAAGGTGACATGCTGGGGGGGATACTATTCTCACTGTCTTTTTTGGCTGTGTCACTTCTACAGGTGTGTGTGTGTGTGTGTGTGTGTGTGTACAGGTTGAGAAATATCCCCTCCCAGACAATTCACACACTGTCCCTTTGAAAGTGTGTGTGTGTTTGTGTCAGCATGTATGTGTGTGTCCGTGTGTGTGTTTCTCTCAGTGTGTGTAAATGATCTAGTGTGTTTGGGCTTTCCCAGATCAGCAGAGGGGTGATGGCACAGTCAACGTCATTCTCTATCCTTCATGCATCATCACTTTGTCATTGCCATGGACTGGCTGCTTATAGCCCGCAGCAGAATGTATTGTAGTCTGTCCCTGGCTGTGTTCCAAATGCCCCGCTATTACCTATTCCCTTTTTACTGTATGTAAGGAGTAGGGAATAGGGGGCCATTTAAGATGCCACCCCTGCTTGTAGGACTCATTAATAAATCTGAGAGAGAGAGAGAGAGAGAGAGAGAGAGAGAGAGAGACTTGCTTACTGCACAGCCTGCGCGACTTGGGAGCAATTTGTCAAAGACCCCAGCAGGTATCCCATGGCAAGCGGTACCGGTGTGCCAAGTCTAGGACAAAAAAGCTCAACAGTTTTTACCCCCAAACCATAAGACTCCTGAACAGGTAACCAAATGGTTACCCGGACTATTTACATTGTGTGCCCCCCCCCACCCAAACCCTCTTTTACGCTGCTGCTACTCTGTTATCTTATATACATTGTCACTTTAACGATACCTACATGTACATACTACCTCAATAAGCCTGACTAACAGGTGTCTGTATATAGCCTTGCTATACTTATTTTCAAATGTCTTTTTACTGTTGTTTTATTTCTACTTACCTACACACACACATACCTTTTTTTCCCCGAACCATTGGTTAGAGCCTGTAAATAAGCATTTCACTGTAAGGTGAATTATTACTATTGTATTCGGCGCACGTGACAAATAAACTTTGATTTAATCAATTATTAGATTGAATCCAGTCCTGTTTATCACAGACAGACAGGCTGAAGGGCAGACAGGCAGGCGGACCAACATATAGACAGACGGACGGACGGACGGACGGACGGACGGACCTTATAGCAGTTTTTATATTTATTTTACCTTTATTTAACCAGGTAGGCCAGTTGAGAACAAGTTCTCATTTACAACTGCGACCTGGCCAAGATAAAGCAAAGCAGTGCGACACAAACTCCAACACAGAGTTACACATGGAATAAACAAACATACAGTCAATAACACAATAGAAAAAAATCTATATTCAGTGTGTGCAAATGACGTAAGATTAGGGAGGTAAGGCAATAAATAGGCCGTATTGGCAAAATAATTACAATATAGCAAATAAACACTGGAGTGATAGATGTATAGAAGATGAATGTGCAAGTGGAGATACTGGGGTGCAAAGGAGCAAAAAAATAAATAACAATATGGGGATGAGGTAGTTGGATGGGCTAATGTCGTGGAAATTTCCGCTATTTACCAAATGATGAGCGCAAACCACACACAAGTCAGAGTTAGTTATCAAAGTCCATCTTTAATTATATGAGCTCTATCACAACCCTGTGACTCTCAGAGAAATCAATTCAGTGTCTATCCATGAATTCTTTGAGAGCCCCCTTCTGCATTACAATTGCGATCCTTTAATAGCAAAGAACACACATAGTCAGACAGCATAGACATAATAAATCGTTCAGCTTTGTCTCCCTACTCAAACCCCTGAACCATAAGACCAATCCTCCATATCAACAGGCATATATCAAATTGTCATTTAGAGACAACCAACTCTAAATACAACCAATCCTGGACAAGCTCACGGAGAGGAGAGTGAGGCTATAGGTTAAGATAAGAGGGAGCATGAGAATGATTCCAGACACTGCCATCCTCCTCTCCCCGATGGGAAAAGTAGGGAGTGACTGGCACACAGACACAGTGGAGCAAAAGATGTGTTTACACATGATGACACCTTGACCTCTCCCCTCTCTGCGGCCCATGCAACTTAGTCTTGACATAGAACAGATAACTGCAACCCCACCACAGTATTATACAAAAATACCATTCTGATGAGAAGTAACTTACAAACATATGATGAATATGAAACATTATAAACTTACACATAAATGATGAATATAAAACATATTACCTATGTTACCAACCAATTCTGATTATTCCCCAACACTATTTACACATGGGCTATGTACAGGTGGAATGATCTGTGAGCTGCTCTGACAGCTGATGCTTAAAGTTAGTGAGGGAGATATGATTCTCCAGCTTCAGTGATTTTTGCAGTTTGTTCCAATCATTGGCAGCAGAGAACTGGAAGGAAAGGTGGCCAAAGGAGGAATTGGCTTTGGGGGGGACCAGTGAGATATACCTGCTGGAGAGCGTGCTGCTATGGTGACCAGTAAGCTGAGATAAGGTGGGGCTTTACCTAGCAAAGACATATAGATGACCTGGAGCCAGTGGGTTTGGCAACAAGTATTTTATATTTATATTTATATATATATATTTATATATTTATATAGTCAGCTCAGGGATTCGAACCTGCAACCTTTCGGTTACTAGTCCAACGCTCTAACCACTAGGCTACCCTGCCGCCCCAACTGGGGCCAGCAAACGAGAGTGTACAGGTCGCAGTGGTGGGTAGTATATGGGGCTTTGGTGACAAAACGGATGGCACTGTGATAGACTGCATCCAATATGCGGTAAGATAGTCAGTTTTACAAGGGTATGTTGGCAGCATGAGTGAAGGAGGCTTTGTTGCAAAATAGGAAGCCGATTCTAGATTTAATTTCGATTGGATATGCTTAATGTGAGACACCTAGGTATTTGTAGTTGTCCGCATATTTTAAGGGAGAACCATCCAGAGTAGTAATGCTGGACGGGCGGGCGGTTGCGGGCAGCGATCGGTTGAAGAGCATGCATTTAGTTTTATTTGAGTTTAAGAGCAGTTGGAGGCCACGGAAGGAGAGTTGTATGGCATTGAAGCTCGTCTGGAGGTTAGTTAACACAGTGTCCAAAGAAGGGCCAGAAATATACAGAATGGTGTCATCTGCGTAGAGGTGGATCAGAGAATCACCAGCAGCAAGAGTGACATCATTGATGTATACAGAGAAACGAGTTGGCCCGAGAATTGAACCCTGTGGCACCGCCATAGAGACTGCCAGAGGTCCGGACAACAGGCTCTCCGATTTTACACACTGAGCTCTGTCTGAGAAGTCGTTGGTGAACCAGGCGAGGCAGTAAATTGAGAAACCAAGGCTGTTGAGTCTGCCGATAAGAATGTGGTGATTGGCGGTTATGATATTGTTTAGGACCTTAAGGTGCACCGTGGCTGAGGTGCACCCATGACCAGCTCTGAAACCAGATTGCATAGCGGAGTAGGTGGGATTCGAAATGGTCGGTGATCTGTTTGTTAATTTGGCTTTCGAAGACCTTAGAAAGGCAGGCTAGGGGAGATAGATGTCTGTAATAGGTCTGTAACTTATAGCAGTCACCACCACATCCCTGTAATAACCTTCTAGCAGCCACCAGCAATGGAATTAACAGCAGGGGGCAAATTAAACAGGAGGACCCCTGCTAGAAATGTATTGTATTCACTAGAATGAAGGTCAGGGCCTTTAGAGACACACTATGTAGAGATGACAATCTAACTACTTGTGTGTGTCTGTGTGTGCTTCTGTGTCATGTTGTCTTTGTGTGTGTGTGTGTCCATCTCATGGTTGCTGCTTGCGTGTTTTACCAGTCCCTCTATAAATAGGAAAGGATTCTTCTATTAGATGAGATGTGTGGGTTTTATGCAATGAGCAGGATCACGGCAAACATTGTGTGTTGGAGTGTTTGGAAAGACACACACACACACACACACACACACACACACACACACACACACACACACACACACACACACACACACACACACACACACACACACACACACACACACACACACAGACACACACACACATACACACACACATACATACACACACACAGATACACACACACACACACACACAGATACACACACACACAGACACACACACATACATACACACAGATACACACAGACACAAACACACACAGGCACATGCACACACACATGTTTAACTAGTATGACCTGCCGATGGAGGTTGGTACAGTGCATAACCAGAGGGTGAGTGAGCTTTATATACATTGGCCTACATGCCACTGCACTGCCTGGGAGAAGAAGAAGAGCTTATTTTAAAACGAATAGCTTATCTGCTTGCTCGAAGATATGGTGGGAAGTATATGACTGTCCTTTCTCCTCTCTCTCACTCTTTCCCTCTGCCCTGTGTCTCTGTGAGGGCCACATCCCACGTGACAGTTCTGAATCTTTCCCTGTATCGTTTCTAAGCGACACCCTATTCCCTACAAAGTGCACTACGTTTGACCAGAGATGTATAAGGATTGAGGTGTCATTTGGGATGCAGAGATGCAGTGCAGGGAAAGAGAGAGCAGCAAAGAGCGATGACCAGACCCAGATTAGTGTACTACATAGGGAATAGGGTACCATTTGGCTGGCTGGAATTGAGTGATTCACTTTCTGTGTTCAGCAGGCAGGAAGCTGGCTTCATCAAGGTGACCTCTGTCATTGTTTTGTTTCTGTGTTTTGTGTCTCTGCCACTGTCCCGCCATGCTGCCCTGAACATAATCACTTCTCCAACAACACCCTGGGTCAATTAAAACCTGTCACACACTGCTTCTGACCTCTGGGCTTGTTCAATCTCTACACAACCTAATGCATTTACAATGTTATGACACATAGAGCTACAAAGCCAGTGCCAGGCAAGAAGCAGGAGATTTTGGGGCATCGGTTGGTGCAGCGTAGCAGTGTTTCTCTCTTCCCTTCTCCCCTCCTCTCTCCTCCTCTTCTCCTCTCTTCTCCTCTCCTCTCTCCTCTTCTCCTCTCTTCTCTTCTCCTCTCCTCTCTCCTCCTCTTCTCCCCTCCTCTCTTCTGTCCTCCTCTCCTCTCCTCCTCTCCTCTTCTCTTTTCCTCTCCTCCTCTCTTCTCCTTACCTCCTCCTCTCTTCTCCTCTTCTATTCTCCTCTTCTCCTCCTCTCTCCTCCTCTCTCCTCTTCTCTCCTATGCTCTCCTCCTCTCTCATCCTCTCTCCTCCTCTATCCTCTTACTCTCTTCTCCTCTCCTTTCTTCTCATCCTCTCCTCTTCTCTCATCTTCTCCCCTCCTCTCTCCTCTCTCATCCTCTTTCCTCCTCTCTTTTCCTCTCCTCCATCCTCCTTTTCTCCTCTCTTCTCCTCCTCTCTCCTCCTCTCTACACCTCTTCTCTCCTCCTTTCATCTCTTCTCTCCTCTTCACTCTTCTATACTCCTCCTTTCCTCCTCTCTTCTCCTCTCTTTCTGGATTGTGTTTTTGTTCTGATTACTTTCCTAAAGCGGCTTATGAGAGAGGCTGGAGCAGAGTGGGAGGAGAGAGAGAGGTTCCTGAGGGAGGGAGAGAGGTTCCTGAGGGAGGGAGAGAGGGAGAGAGGCTGGAGCAGAGTGGGAGGAGAGAGAGAGGTTCCTGAGGGAGGGAGAGAGGGAGAATTGAAAGAGAGAGGGTGGTCGGTCCGAGTTGAGGATAATAATTCCTGCCTGTTCTGTCAATCCCTGCTCTTCATTAACTGCTGCATTAGCCATGCAGAAGCTGGGCCAGGATACACTCCTTAGGCCTTTCACCAAGGACACTCCTCCTCAGCTAGTCTAGGGACATGCAAGCCAGGCTTCAGGCCTCTTCACTAAGAGTAAACTACCCCTTAGCTACTCTAGGGCTAGTAATCTAACAAGGCTGAACTACTCCACAGCTTTACTCATGCAGTCAGGATACACTCCAGAAGACTAGAGGCTGTTTACCTAGGCTACACTTCTCTTTAGCCAGGAGACTAGAATCTATTTACCCAGGCTTCACCACTTCTCAGCCACCTGACTAGAGGCTGTTTACCCAGGCAACACTCCTCCTCATCCAGGAGACTAGAGGCTATTTTAGCAAATAGCAATTTCTTATGCAATAATTTTGCTAGGACTGTCTGGGAGTGGTCTGAGTAAAGGGCCTCTTTATTGTGTTCTACATGTTCTACATTGTAGAATAATAGTGAAGACATCAAAACTATGAAATAACATATAAGGAATCATGTAGTAAACAAAGGTGTTAAACAAATGAAAATATGTGTTCATTTATTCAAAGTAGCCACCCTTTGCCTTGATGACAGTTTTGCACATTCTTGGCATTCTCTCAACTTGCTTCATGAGGTAGTCACCTGGCATGCCTTTCAATTAACAGGTGTGCATTTTATTTCCCTCTGAATGCCTTTTAGCCAATCAGTTGTGTGGTGACAAGGTAAGGGTGGTATTCAGAAGACAGCCCTGTTTGCTAAAATACCATGTCCATATTATGGCAACAACAGCTCAAAAAGGAAAAGAGAAATGACAGTCCATCATTACTTTAAGACCTGAAGGTCAGTCAATCCTGAAAGTATCTCCAAATGCATTCGCAAAAACCATCAAGCGCTATGATGAAACTGGCTCCCATGAGGACCAGCACTGGAAAGGAAGACCCAGAGTTACCTCTGATGCAGAGGAAAGGTTCATTAGAGTTAACTGTACCTCAGATTGCAGCTTAAATATATGCTTCACAGAGTTCAAGTAACAGACACATCTCAAAATCAACTGTGCAGAGAAGACTGCGTGAATCAGGCCGTCATGGTTGAATTGCTGCAAAGAAACCACTACTAAAAGGACACCAATAATAATAAGAGACCTGCTTGGGCCAAGAAATACGAGCAATGGTCATTAGACCGGTGGAAATCTGTCTTTTGTTCTGATGAGTCCAAATTTGAGATTTTTGGTTCCAACCGCTGTGTATTTGTGAGACGCAGAGTAGGTGAACGGATGATCTCCGCATGTGTGGTTCCCACCGTGAAGCATGGCGGAGGAGGTGTGATGGTGGGGGGGTTGCTTTGCTGGTGACACTGTCTGTGATTTATTTAGAATTCAAGGCACACTTAACCAGTATGGTTATCACAGTATTCTGCAGTGATACGCCATCCAATGTGGGTTGCGCTTAGTGGGACTATCATTTGTTTTTCAACAGGACAATGACCGAAAACACATCTCCAGGCTGTGTAATGGCTATTTGACCAAGGAGAGTGATGGAGTGCTGCATCAGCTGACCTGGCCTGCACAATCACCTGACATCAACCCAATTGAGATAGTTTGGGTTGAGTTGGACCACAGAGTGAAGGAAAAGCAGCCAACAAGTGCTCAGCATATGTGGGAACTATTTCAAGACTTCAAGACTCATGAAGCTTGTTGAGAGAATGCCAAGAGTGTGCAAAGCAAAGGTAGCTACTTTGAAGAATATAAATATAGCATATATTTTGATTAGTTTTACACTTTTTTGGTTGCAAAAAAAATCCATATGTGTTATTTCGTAGTTTTGATGTCTTCAGTGTTATTCTACAATGTAGAAAATTGTATAAATACAGAAAAACCACTGAATGAGTAGGTGTGTCCAAACTTTTGACTGGTACTGTATGTAACCTGAAAACTATCTGTTATTGGCAGAGAGGTTTGAAATTCTCTTGGTTTTTGGTCTACTAACCTACACAAATCAAATCAAATTTGCTGAATACAACTGGTGTAGACTTTAAAGGCAGGTATAAACTCCATCCATGCAAAACAAGCAGAAATGTACAAGTCAGTCTTTTAAAACATCTCGTACACTAAAAGGGAAGTATCATCAGTTTCACAATTTCACAGTATGAATCCAATCTCAAAGTGTGTAAATATATATATAAAATGCAGGGAAATCACATTTTGACTGCACTGGACCTTTTAAGTAGACCCAGCTCGATACCAGATGTGGCCATATCTTTTCTTAGCGTGATGCGTAAGCCTGCTGTCCCCTTGTGTCTGTGCTGTCCCCTCTGTGTCACTGCACAACCCTGGTAACCTGTGTATCCCTCATAAGAGTAATGACAGACTAATGAGGATCTGTCATTCGACCCTGACTATGACAGATGGCTCAGTGTGTGTGTGTGTGTGTGT